>NW_027276715.1:0-300000 GCF_030028105.1 Mobula birostris | reverse complement strand
CACCTCTCATAACTTCTCATATATCGCCGTGTTTTCGGGGACCTCTCATAATTTCCCCTTTATAGCCATGTTCTTGCACACCTCTCATGCCTTCCACTATATCACTGTGTTTTCGCGCACGTCCCATAGCATCCCCTGTATCGCTGAGTTTTCGGGCACCTCTCATAACTTTCCCTGCATCGCCATGTTTTCGCGCATATCCCATAGCTTCCACTATATAGCCTGTTTTCGAGCACTCTCATGTCTTCCCCTATATCACTGCGTTTTCGCGCACCTCCCATACCTTCCTCTATATCGCTGTGTTTTCACGCACCTCTCATAACTTCCCCAGTATTGCTGTATTTTTGCACACCTCTCATAACTTCCCCTATATTGCCGTGTTTTTATGCACATCTCATAACGTCCCCTATATCGCTGTGTATTCGCGCACCTCCCATAGCATCCCCTATATCGCTGTGCCTTCGCGCACCTCTCATACCTTCCCCTATATCGTCCTGTTTTCGCACACATCCCATACCTTCCACTATATTGCCATGTTTTCACGCACCTCTCATAACTTCTCCTATATCGCTGTAGTTTTGCGCACCTCTCATACCTTCCCCTATATCGCCGTGTTTTCAATCACATCTCATAATGTCCCCCATATTGCTGTGTATTCGCGCACCTCCCATACCTTCCCCTATATTTAATACATTCCCCTATATTGCTGTGTTTTCGCGCAGCTCCCATAGCTTCCGCTACATCGCTGTGTTTTCGCGCACCTCTCATGCCTTCACCTATATCGCTGTCTTTTCACACCCTGATATAGCTTCACCTTTCTCGCTGTGTTTTTGCTCACCTCTCATACCTTCCCCTATATCGCTGTGTTTTCGCTGCTCTCATAACTTCCCCTATATCACTGTGTTTTCTTGCACCTCTGATGCATTCCCCTGTATTGCGATGTTTTCGCGCACCTCTCATACCTTCCCCAATATCGCCCTGTTTTCGCGCACCTCCCATACCTTCCCCTATATCGCTGTGCTTTTGTGCACCTCTCATACATTCCCCATATCACCTCTCATAACTTCCACTATATCGCTGTGTTTTTGAACACCTCTCATACCTTACCCTATAATGCTGTGTTTTTGCGCGGCTCTCATGGATTCGCCATGTATTCATGCACATATCGCCATGTATTCATGCACATCTCATACCGTCCCCTATATCACTGTGTTTTCTCGCACCACTGATGGCTTCCCCGATATCGCCGTGTATTCATGCACATCTCATACCGTCCCCTATATCGCTGTGTTTTCACGCACCTCTCATAACTTACCCTATATCGCCGTGTTGTTATGCACATCTCATAACGTCCTCTATATCGCTGTGTATTCGCGCACCACCCATAGCATCCCTTATATCGCTGTGCCTTCGCGCACCTCTCATACCTTCCCAAATATCGCCCTGTTTTCGCGCACCTCCCATTCCTTCACCTATATCGCTGTTTTCGTGCACCTCTCATACCTTCTCCTATATCGCTGCGCCTTCGCGCACCTCTGATGCATTCCCGTACATCGCCCTGTTTTCGCGCACCTCCCATACCTTCCCCGATATCGCTGTATTTTCGTGCTCGTCTCCTACGTTCCCCTATATTGCTGTGTTTTCACGCACCTCTCTTAACTTCTCCTATATCGCTGTGTTTTCAGGCACCTCTCATGTCTTCCCCAATATCGCCGTGTATTCATGCACATCTCATACCGTCCCCTATATTGCTGTGTTTTCACGCACCTGCCATAGCTTCGCCTACATCGCTGTTTTTGCGCACATCCCATAGCTTCACCTGGATCGCTGTGTTATTGCTCACCTCTCATAGCTTACCCTATATCGCTGTGTTTTCGCACACCTCACATGTCTTCACCTATATCGTTATGTTTTCACTCCTATCATTACTTCCCCTATATCGCTGTGTTTTCTCGCACCTCTGATACATTCTCCTGTATTGCCATGTTTTCGCGCACCTCTTATAATATCCCCTATATCGCTGTGTTCTCGCATACCTCTCATACCTTCCCCTATATCACTGTTTTTTTGCGCATGTCCCATAGCGTCCCCTATATCGCTGTGCTTTTGTGCACCTCTCATACATTCCCCATTTCACTGTGCTTTCGCGCACCTCTCATACCTTCCCAAATATTGCCCTGTTTTCACGCACCTCCCATTCCTTCACCTATATCGCTGTTTTTGTGCACCTCTCATGCATTTCCGTATACCGCTGTGTTTTTGCACACCTCTCATACCTTCCCCAATATCACCGTGTTTTCACGCACCTCTCATAACCTCCCCTCTATCGCCCTGTTTTCGCGCTCCTCTCATACCTTCCCCTATATCACTGTGTTTTCACGCAGCTCTCATACCTTCCCCTATATCGCTGTGTTTTCGCACACCTCTCATGGCTTCCCGACTATCGCCGTGTATTCATGCACATCTCATACCTTCCCCTATATCGCTGTGCTTTCGCGCACCTCCCATAGCTTCGCCTACATCGCTGTTTTCACGCACCTCTCATACCTTCCCCTATATCGATGTATTTTTGCGCACATCTCATACCTTTCCCTATATTGATGTGTTTTCATGCCAATCTCATAACGTCCCCTATATACCTCTGTATTTGCGCACCTCCCATACCATCCCCTATATCACTGTGCCTTCGCGCACCTCTCATGCATTCCCATATATTGCCCTGTTTTCGTGCACCTCCCATACCTTCCCCGATATCGCTGTGTTTTTGTGGTCTTCTCATACCTTCCCCTATATTGTTGTGTTTTCACGCACCTCTCTTAACTTCTCCTATATCGCTGTGTTTTTGCACACCTCTCATACCTTCCCCTATATCGCTGTGTTTTCAGGCACCTCTCATAGCATCCCCTATATCGCTGTGCATTCGTGCACATCTCATAACTTCCCCTATATCGCCCTGTTTTCACGCACCTCCCATACCTTCCCCAATATCGCTGTGTTTTCGTGCACCTCTCATACCTTCCCTTATATTGCTGTGTTTTCACGCACCTCTCATAACCTCTCCTAATTCGCTGTATTTTTGCGCAGTTCTCATACCTTCCCCTATATCGCCCTGTTTTCGCGCACCTTCCATACCTTCCACTATATCGCTGTGTTTTCATGCACCTCTCATACCTCCCTCTATAACGCTGTGTTTTCACGCACCTCTCATAATTTCTCCTATATCGCCATATTTTTGCACACCTCTCATGGCTTCCCCAATATTGCCGTGTTTTAATGCACATCTCTTAACGTCCCATATATCGCTGTGTATTCGCGCACCTGCCATAGCATCTCCTATATTGCTGTGCCTTCGCGCACCTCTCATACCTTCCCCTATATTGCTGTGTTTTCGCGCATCTCTCATGGCTTCCCCAATATTGCCGTGTATTCATGCAGATCTCATACCGTCCCTTATATCGCTGTGCTTTCGCGCACCTCCCATAGCTATGCCCACGTCGCTGTGTTTTCGCGCACCTCTCATACCTTCACCTATATCGCTGTGTTTTCACTCACTTCTCATAACTTCTCATATGTCGCCGTTTTTTCGCGGACCTCTCATAATTTCCCCTATATAGCCATGTTCTTGCACACCTCTCATAACTTCCACTATATCACTGTGTTTTCACGCACGTCCCATAGCATCCTCTGTATCGCTCTGTTTTCGGGCACCTCTCATACCTTTCCCTGTATCGCCATGTTTTCGCGCATATCCCATAGCTTCCACTATATAGCCCTGTTTTCGAGCACTCTCTTGTCTTCCCCTATATCAATGTGTTTTCGCGCACCTCCCATACCTTCCTCTATATCGCTGTGTTTTCACGCACCTCTCATAACTTCTCCTATGTCGCTGTATTTTTGCACACCTCTCATACCTTCCCCTGTATCGCTGTGTTTTAGTGCACCTCTCATACCTTCCCCTATATTGCCCTGTTTTCGCGCAGCTCCCATACCTTCCCCTATATCGCTGTGCTTTCGCGCACCTCCCATACCTTCCTCTAAATCGCTGTGCTTTCGTGCACCTCTCATACCTTCCCCTATATCGCCCTGTTTTCACACACATCCCATAGCTTCCACTATATTGCCCTGTTTTCGCGCACCTCTCATGCCTTCCCCTATTTCGCTCTGTTTTCACTCCTCTCATAACGTCCCCTATATCGCTGTGTTTTCTTGCACCTCTGATGCATTCCCCTGTATTGCCGTGTTTTTTCGCACCTCTCATACTTTTCCCTATATAGCCGTGTTTTTGCGCATCTCTCATGGCATCCCCGATATCGCGGTGTTTCATGCATATTTCATACATTCCCCTATATCGCTGTGTTTTCGCGCAGCTCCCATAGCTTCCGCTACATCGCTGTGTTTTCGCGCACCTCTCATGCCTTCACCTATATCGCTGTCTTTTCACACCCTGATATAGCTTCACCTTTCTCGCTGTGTTTTTGCTCACCTCTCATACCTTCCCCTATATCGCTGTGTTTTCGCTGCTCTCATAACTTCCCCTATATCACTGTGTTTTCTCGCACCTCTGATGCATTCCCCTGTATTGCGATGTTTTCGCGCACCTCTCATACCTTCCCCAATATCGCCCTGTTTTCGCGCACCTCTCATACCTTCCCCTATATCGCTGTGCTTTCAATCACATCTCATAACGTCCCCCATATTGCTGTGTATTCGCGCACCTCCCATAGAATCCCCTATTTCGCTGTGCCTTCGCGCACATCTCATACCTTCCCCTATATCGTCCTGTTTTCGCGCACCTCCCATACTTTCCCTTTTATCGTTGTGTTTTCGTGCACCTCTCATACCTTCCCCTATATTACTGTGTTTTCGCGCATCTCTCATGGCTTCCCCAATATTGCCTTGTATTCATGCACATCTCATACCGTCCCTTATATCGCTGTGCTTTCGCGCACCTCCCATACCTTCCTCTAAATCGCTGTGTTTTCGTGCACCTCTCATACCTTCCCCTATATCGCCCTGTTTTCACACACATCCCATAGCTTCCACTATATTGCCCTGTTTTCGCGCACCTCTCATGCCTTCCCCTATTTCGCTCTGTTTTCACTCCTCTCATAACGTCCCCTATATCGCTGTGTTTTCTTGCACCTCTGATGCATTCCCCTGTATTGCCGTGTTTTTGTGCACCTCTCATACTTTTCCCTATATAGCCGTGTTTTTGCGCATCTCTCATGGCATCCCCGATATCGCTGTGTTTCATGCATATTTCATACATTCCCCTATATCGCTGTGTTTTCGCGCAGCTCCCATAGCTTCCGCTATATCGCTGTGTTTTCGCGCACCTCTCATGCCTTCACTTATATCGCTGTCTTTTCACACCCTGATATAGCTTCACCTTTCTCGCTGTGTTTTTGCTCACCTCTCATACCTTCCCCTATATCGCTGTGTTTTCGCTGCTCTCATAACTTCCCCTATATCACTGTGTTTTCTCGCACCTCTGATGCATTCCCCTGTATTGCGATGTTTTCGCGCACCTCTCATACCTTCCCCAATATCGCCCTGTTTTCGCGCACCTCCCATACCTTCCCCTATATCGCTGTGCTTTTGTGCACCTCTCATACATTCCCCATATCACCTCTCATAACTTCCACTATATCGCTGTGTTTTTGAACACCTCTCATACCTTACACTATAATGCTGTGTTTTCGCGCGGCTCTCATGGAATCTCCAATATTGCCATGTATTCATGCACATCTCATACCGTCCCCTATATCACTGTGT
Organism: Mobula birostris; assembly: GCF_030028105.1. NCBI lineage: Eukaryota > Metazoa > Chordata > Chondrichthyes > Myliobatiformes > Myliobatidae > Mobula > Mobula birostris. The sequence goes on along the minus strand of NW_027276715.1, from coordinate 294,225 downwards.
TTTCTCGCACCACTGATGGCTTCCCCGATATCGCCGTGTATTCATGCACATCTCATACCGTCCCCTATATCGCTGTGTTTTCGCGCACCTCTTACAATTTCCCCTATATCGCCGTGTTCTCGCACACCTCTCATATCTTCCCCTGTATCACTGTTTTTTTGCGCATGTCCCATAGCGTCCCCTATATCGCTGTGTTTTCTCGCACCTCTGATACTTTCCCCTGTATTGCCGTGGTTTCGCGCACATCCCATAGTTTCCACTATATTGCCCTGTTTTTGCGCACCTCTCATGTCTTCCCCTATATCACGGTCTTTTCGCGCACCTCTCATACCTTCCCTTATATCGCTGTGTTTTCACGCACCTCTCATAACTTCTCCTAATTCGCTGTATTTTTGCGCAGTTCTTATAACTTCCCCTATATTGCCGTGTTTTCATGCACATCTCATAACGTCCCCTATATCGCTGTGTATTCGCGCACCTCCCATAGCATCCCTTGTATTGCTGTGACTTCGCGCACCTCTCATACCTTCCCCTATATCGCCCTGTTTTCGCGCACCTTCCATACCTTCCACTATATCGCTGTATTTCATGCACCTCTCATACCTCCCTCTATATCGCTGTGTTTTCACGCACCTCTCATAATTTCTCCTATATCGCCATATTTTTGCACACCTCTCATGGCTTCCCCAATATCGCCGTGTTTTAATGCACATCTCTTAACGTCCCATATATCGCTGTGTATTCGCGCACCTGCCATAGCATCCCCTATATTGCTGAGCCTTCGCGCACCTCTCATACCTTCCCCTATATTGCTGTGTTTTTGCGCATCTCTCATGGCTTCCCCAATATTGCCGTGTATTCATGCACATCTTATACCGTCCCTTATATCGCTGTGCTTTCGCGCACCTCCCATAGCTATGCCCACATCGCTGTGTTTTCGCGCACCTCTCATACCTTCACCTATATCGCTGTGTTTTCACTCACTTCTCATAACTTCTCATATATCGCCGTGTTTTCGCGGACCTCTCATAATTTCCCCTATATAGCCATGTTCTTGCACACCTCTCATAACTTCCACTATATCACTGTGTTTTCACGCACGTCCCATAGCATCCCCTGTATCGCTGTGTTTTCGGGCACCTCTCATACCTTTCCCTGTATCGCCATGTTTTCGCGCATATCCCATAGCTTCCACTATATAGCCCTGTTTTCGAGCACTCTCATGTCTTCCCCTATATCACTGTGTTTTCGCGCACCTCTCATACCTTCCCCTATATCGCTGTGTTTTCACGCACCTCTCATAACTTCTCCTATATCGCTGTATTTTTGCACACCTCTCATACCTTCCCCTATATCGCCATGTTTTCAATCACATCTCATAATGTCCCCCATATTGCTGTGTATTCGCGCACCTCCCATAGAATCCCTTATATCGCTGTGCCTTCGCGCACATCTCATACCTTCCCCTATATCGTCCTGTTTTCGCGCACCTCCCATACCTTCCCTTTTATCGTTGTGTTTTCGTGCACCTCTCATACCTTCCCCTATATTGCTGTGTTTTCGCGCATCTCTCATGACTTCCCCAATATTGCCTTGTATTCATGCACATCTCATACCGTCCCTTATATCGCTGTGCTTTCGCGCACCTCCCATACCTTCCTCTAAATCGCTGTGTTTTCGTGCACCTCTCATACCTTCCCCTATATCGCCCTGTTTTCACACACATCCCATGGCTTCCACTATATTGCCCTGTTTTCGTGCACCTCTCATGCCTTCCCCTATTTCGCTCTGTTTTCACTCCTCTCATAACGTCCCCTATATCGCTGTGTTTTCTTGCACCTCTGATGCATTCCCCTGTATTGCCGTGTTTTTTCGCACCTCTCATACTTTTCCCTATATAGCCGTGTTTTTGCGCATCTCTCATGGCATCCCCGATATCGCCGTGTTTCATGCATATTTCATACATTCCCCAATATCGCTGTGTTTTCGCGCAGCTCCCATAGCTTCCGCTACATCGCTGTGTTTTCGCGCACCTCTCATGCCTTCACCTATATCGCTGTCTTTTCACACCCTGATATAACTTCACCTTTCTCGCTGTGTTTTTGCTCACCTCTCATACCTTCCCCTATATCGCTGTGTTTTCACTGCTCTCATAACTTCCCCTATATCACTGTGTTTTCTCGCACCTCTGATGCATTCCCCTGTATTGCGATGTTTTCGCGCACCTCTCATACCTTCCCCAATATCGCCCTGTTTTCGCGCACCTCCCATACCTTCCCCTATATCGCTGTGCTTTTGTGCACCTCTCATACATTCCCCATATCACCTCTCATAACTTCCATTATATGGCTGTGTTTTTGAACACCTCTCATACCTTACCCTATAATGCTGTGTTTTCGCGCGGCTCTCATGGAATCCCCAATATCGCCATGTATTCATGCACATCGCATACCGTCCCCTATATCACTGTGTTTTCACGCACCTCTCCTATATACCATGTATTCATGCACATCGCATACCTTCCCCTATATCGCTGTGTTTTCATGCACCTCTCTTAACTTCCCGTATATCGCCGTGTTGTTATGCACATCTCATAACGTCCTCTATATTGCTGTGTATTCGCGCACCTCCCATAGCATCCCTTATATCGCTGTGCCTTCGCGCACCTCTCATACCTTCCCAAATATCGCCCTGTTTTCGCGCACCTCCCATTCCTTCACCTATATCGCTGTTTTCGTGCACCTCTCATACCTTCTCCTATATCGCTGCGCCTTTGCGCACCTCTGATGCATTCCCGTACATCGCCCTGTTTTCGCGCACCTCCCATACCTTCCCCGATATCGCTGTATTTTCGTGCACGTCTCCTACGTTCCCCTATATTGCTGTGTTTTCACGCACCTCTCTTAACTTCTCCTATATCGCTGTGTTTTCAGGCACCTCTCATGTCTTCCCCAATATCGCCGTGTATTCATGCACATCTCATACCGTCCCCTATATTGCTGTGTTTTCACGCACCACCCATAGCTTCGCCTACATCGCTGTTTTTGCGCACATCCCATAGCTTCACCTGGATCGCTGTGTTATTGCTCACCTCTCATAGCTTACCCTATATCGCCGTGTTTTCGCGCACCTCACATGTCTTCACCTATATCGCTATGTTTTCGCTCCTATCATTACTTCCCCTATATCGCTGTGTTTTCTCGCACCTCTGATACATTCTCCTGTATTGCCATGTTTTCGCGCACCTCTTACAATTTCCCCTATATCGCTGTGTTCTCGCATACCTCTCATACCTTCCCCTATATCACTGTTTTTTTGTGCATGTCCCATAACGTCCCCTATATCGCTGTGCTTTTGTGCACCTCTCATACATTCCCCATATCACTGTGTTTTCGCGCACCTCTCATACCTTCTCAAATATCGCCCTGTTTTCGCTCACCTCCCATTCCTTCACCTATATCGCTAATTTTGTGCACCTCTCATGCATTTCCGTATACCGCTGTGTTTTTGCACACCTCTCATACCTTCCCCAATATCACCGTGTTTTCACACACCTCTCATAACCTCCCCTCTATCGCCCTGTTTTCGCGCTCCTCTCATACCTTCCCCTATATCACTGTGTTTTCACGCAGCTCTCATACCTTCCCCTATATCGCTGTGTTTTCGCACACCTCTCATGGCTTCCCGACTATCGCCGTGTATTCATTCACATCTCATACCTTCCCCTATATCGCCGTGCTTTTGCGCACCTGCCATAGCTTCGCCTACATCGCTGTTTTCGCGCACCTCTCATACCTTCCCCTATATCGACGTATTTTTGCGCACATCTCATACCTTTCCCTATATTGATGTGTTTTCATGCCAATCTCATAACGTCCCCTATATACCTCTGTATTTGCGCACCTCCCATACTATCCCCTATATCGCTGTGTTTTCAGGCACCTCTAATGGCTTCCCCAATATCGCCGTGTATTCATGCACATCTCATACCGTCCCCCATATCGCTGTGTTTTGGCGCACCTCCCACAGCTTCGCCTACATCGCTGTTTTCGCGCACATCCCATAGCTTCACCTTGATCGCTGTGTTATTGCTCACCTCTCATAGCTTACCCTATATCGCCGTGTTTTCGCGCATCTCGCATGTCTTCACGTATATCGTTATGTTTTCGCTCCTATCGTTACTTCCCCTATATCGCTGTGTTTTCTCGCACCTCTGATACATTCTCCTGTATTGCCATGCTTTCGCGCACCTCTTACAATTTCCCCTATATCGCCGTGTTCTCGCACACCTCTCATACCTTCCCCTGTATCACTGTTTTTTTGCGCATGTCCCATGGCGTCCCCTATATCGCTGTGTTTTCTCGCACCTCTGATACTTTCCCCTGTATCGCCGTGGTTTCGCGCACATCCCATAGGTTCCACTATATTGCCCTGTTTTCGCGCACCTCTCATGTCTTCCCCTATATCACGGTGTTTTCGCGAACCTCTCATAGCATCCCCTATATCGCTGTCCTTCGCGCACATCTCATAACTTCCCCTATATCGCCCTGTTTTCATGCACCTCCCATACCTTCCCCAATATCGCTGTGTTTTCGTGCACATCTCATACCTTCCCTTATATCGCTGTGTTTTCACGCACCTCTCATAACCTCTCCTAACTCGCTGTATTTTTGCGCAGTTCTTATACCTTCCCCTATATTGCCGTGTTTTCATGCACATCTCATAACGTCCCTTATATCACTGTGTATTCGCGCACCTCCCATAGCATCCCTTGTATTGCTGTGACTTCGCGCACCTCTCATACCTTCCCCTATATCGCCCTATTTTCGCGCACCTTCCATACCTTCCACTATATCGCTGTATTTCATGCACCTCTCATACCTCCCTCTATATCGCTGTGTTTTCACGCACCTCTCATAATTTCTCCTATATCGCCGTAATTTTGCACACCTCTCAGGGCTTCCCCAATATCGCCGTGTTTTAATGCACATCTCTTAACGTCACATATATCGCTGTGTATTCGCGCACCTGCCATAGCATCCCTTATATTGCTGTGCCTTCGCGCACCTCTCATAACTTCCCCTATATCGCCATGTTTTTGCTCACATCTCATAGCTTCCCCAATATCGCCGTGTTTTCGCGCACCTCTCATGTCTTCACCTAGATCGCTATGTTTTCGCTCTTCTCATTAATTCCCCTATATCGCTGTGTTTTCTCGCACATCTGATATATTCTCCTGTATCGCCATGTTTTCGCGCACCTCTCATAATTTCGCCTATATTGCCGTGTTCTCGCACAACTCTCATACCATCCCCTATATCACTGTGTTTTCGCGCACGTCCCACAGCTTCCACTACATTGCCCTGTTTTCGCGCACCTCTCATGTCTTCCCCTACATCGCTGTGTTTTCTCACACCTCTGATGCATTCCCCTATAACGCCAAGATTTGGCGGAGCTCTCCTACTTTCCCCTATATCGCCGTGTTCTCGCGCAGCTCGCATACCTTCCCCTATATCACTGTGTTTTCACGCACGTCCCATGGAGTCCCCTATATTACTGTGTTTTAGCGCAGCTCTCATACCTTCCCCTTTATCGCCCTGTTTTCATGCACATCCCATAGCTCTCACTACATTGCCCTATTTTCGTGCACCTCTCATGTCTCCCCAACATTGCTGTGTTTTTGCTTCTCTCATAACTTCCCCGATATCGCTGTGTTTTCTCGCACCTCTGATGCATTCCCCTGTATCGCCGTGTTTTTGCGCACCTCTCATACTTTCCTCTATATCGCCGTGTTTTCACACATCTCTCATTTCTTCCCCGATATCTCCATGTTTTCATGCACATCTCATACCGTCCCCTATATCACTGTGCCTTCGCGCTCCTCTCATACCTTCCCTTATATCGCTGTGTTTTCGTGCACCTCTCATACCTTCACACCTTCCCCTACATCGCTGTGTTTTCACTCACCTCTCATAACTTCTCATATATCGCCATGTTTTCGGGGACCTCTCATAATTTCCCCTATATAGCCATGTTCTTGCACACCTCTCATACCTTCCACTATATCATTGTGTTTTCACGCACGTCCCATAGCATCCCCTGTATCGCTGTGTTTTCGGGCACCTCTCATACCTTTCCCTGTATCGCAATGTGTTCGCGCATATCCCATAGCTTCCACTTATAGCCCTGTTAGCGAGCACTCTCATGTCTTCCCCTATATCGCTGTGTTTTCGTGCACCTCTCATACCTTCCCCTGTATCGCCGTGTTTTCAATCACATCTCTTAATGTCCCCCATATTGCTGTGTATTCACGCACCTCCCATAGAATCCCCTATATCGCTGTGCCTTCGCGCACATCTCATACCTTCCCCTATATCGTCCTGGTTTCGCACACCTCCCATACCTTCCCTTTTATCGTTGTGTTTTCGTGCACCTCTCATACCTTCCCCTATATTGCTGTGTTTTCGCGCATCTCTCATGACTTCCCCAATATTGCCGTGTATTCATGCACATCTCATACCTTCCCCTATATTGCTGTGTTTTCGCGCATCTCTCATGACTTCCCCAATATTGCCGTGTATTCATGCACATCTCATACCGTCCCTTATATCGCTGTGCTTTCGCGCACCTCCCATAGCTATGCCCACGTCGCTGTGTTTTCGCGCACCTCTCATACCTTCACCTATATCGCTGTGTTTTCACTCACTTCTCATAACTTCTCATATATCGCCGTGTTTTCGCGGACCTCTCATAATTTCCCCTATATAGCCATGATCTTGCACACCTCTCATAACTTCCCCTATGTCACTGTGTTTTCGCACACCTCCCATACCTTCCTCTATATCGCTGTGTTTTCGTGCACCTCTCATACCTTCCCCTATTTCGCTGTGTTTTCACGCACCTCTCATAACTTCTCCTATATCGCTGTATTTTTGCGCACCTCTCATACCTTCCCCTATATCGCCGTGTTTTCAATCACATCTCATAACTTCCCCCATATTGCTGTGTATTCGCGCACCTCCCATAGAATCCCCTATATCGCTGTGCCTTCGCGCACATCTCATACCTTCCCCTATATCGTCCTGTTTTCGCGCACCTCCCATACCTTCCCTTCTATCGTTGTGTTTTCGTCCACCGCTCATACCTTCCCCTATATTGCTGTGTTTTCGCGCATCTCTCATGGCTTCCCCAATATTGCCGTGTATTCATGCACATCTCATACCGTCCCTTATATCGCTGTGCTTTCGCGCACCTCCCATAGCTACGCCCACGTCGCTGTGTTTTCGCGCACCTCTCATACATTCCCCTATATCGCTGTCTGTTTGCGCACATCCCATAGCTTCATCTTTATCGCTGTGTTTTTGCTCACCTCACATAGCTTCCCCTATATCACTGCCTTTTCATGCACCTCTCATGTCTTCACCTATATCGCTATGTTTTCGCTCCTGTCATTACTTCCATTATATCGCTGTGTTTTCTCACACCTCTGATACATTCCCCTGTATCGCCGTGTTGTCACGCACCTCTCATAATTTCCCCTACATCGCTGTATTCTCGCACACCTCTCATACCTTCCCTTATATCGCTGTGTTTTCGCGCACCTCTCATACCTTCCCATTTATCGCTGTGTTTACACGCACCTCTCTTAACTTCCCCTATATCGCTGTGTTTTTGTGCACCTCTCATAACTTACCCTATATCGCCGTGTTGTTATGCACATCTCATAACGTCCTCTATATCGCTGTGCATTCGCACACCTCCCATAGCATCCCTTATATCGCTGTGCCTTCGCGCACCTCTCATACCTTCCCAAGTATCGCCCTGTTTTCGCGCACCTCCCATTCCTTCACCTATATCGCTGTTTTCGTGCACCTCTCATACCTTCTCCTATATCGCTGTGTTTTTGCACACCTCTCATACCTTCCCCAATATCGCCGTGTATTCATGCACATCTCATACCATCGCCTATATTGCTGTGTTTTCGCGCACCTCCCATAGCTTCGCCTACATCGCTGTTTTCGCGCACATCCCATAGCTTCAACTTGATCGCTGTGTTATTGCTCACATCTCATAGCTTACCCTATATCGCCGTGTTTTCGCGCACCTCACATGTCTTCACCTATATCGCTATGTTTTCGCTCCTATCATTACTTCCCCTATATCGCTGTGTTTTCTCGCACCTCTGATACATTCTCCTGTATTGCCATGTTTTCGTGCACCTCATACAATTTCCCCTATATCGCTGTGTTCTCGCGCACCTCTCATACCTTCCCCTATATCACTGTTTTTTTGCGCATGTCCCATAGCGTCCCCTATATCGCTGTGTTTTCTCGCACCTCTCATACCTTCCCTTATATCGCTGTGTTTTCGCGCACCTCTCATACCTTCCCTTATATCGCTGTGTGTTCACGCACCTCTCTTGACTTCCCCTATATCGCCGTGTTTTTGCGCACCTCTCATAACTTACCCTATATCGCCGTGTTGTTATGCACATCTCATAATGTCCCCTATATCGCTGTGTATTCGCACACCTCCCATAGCATCCCTTATATCGCTGTGCCTTCGCGCACCTCTCATACCTTCCCAAGTATCGCCCTGTTTTTGCGCACCTCCCATTCCTTCACCTATATCGCTGTTTTCGTGCACCTCTCATACCTTCTCCTATATCGCTGTGTTTTCACGCACCTCTCTTAACTTCTCCTATATCGCTGTGTTTTTGCACACCTCTCATACCTTCCCCAATATCGCCGTGTATTCATGCACATCTCATACCGTCGCCTATATTGCTGTTTTCGCGCACCTCCCATAGCTTCGCCTACATCGCTGTTTTCGCGCACATCCCATAGCTTCAACTTGATCGCTGTGTTATCGCTCACATCTCATAGCTTACCCTATATCGCCGTGTTTTCGCGCACCTCGCATGTCTTCCCCTATATTGCTTTGTTTTCTCGCACCTCTGATACATTCTCCTGTATTGCCATGTTTTCGTGCACCTCATACAATTTCCCCTATATCGCTGTGTTCTCGCGCACCTCTCATACCTTCCCCTATATCACTGTTTTTTTGTGCATGTCCCATAACGTCCCCTATATCGCTGTGTTTTCTCGCACCTCTGATACATTCTCCTGTATTGCCATGTTTTCGTGCACCTCATACAATTTCCCCTATATCGCTGTGTTCTCGCGCACCTCTCATACCTTCCCCTATATCACTGTTTTTTTGCGCATGTCCCATAGCGTCCCCTATATCGCTGTGTTTTCTCGCACCTCTCATACCTTCCCTTATATCGCTGTGTTTTCGCGCACCTCTCATACCTTCCCTTATATCGCTGTGTGTTCACGCACCTCTCTTGACTTCCCCTATATCGCCGTGTTTTTGCGCACCTCTCATAACTTACCCTATATCGCCGTGTTGTTATGCACATCTCATAATGTCCCCTATATCGCTGTGTATTCGCACACCTCCCATAGCATCCCTTATATCGCTGTGCCTTCGCGCACCTCTCATACCTTCCCAAGTATCGCCCTGTTTTTGCGCACCTCCCATTCCTTCACCTATATCGCTGTTTTCGTGCACCTCTCATACCTTCTCCTATATCGCTGTGTTTTCACGCACCTCTCTTAACTTCTCCTATATCGCTGTGTTTTTGCACACCTCTCATACCTTCCCCAATATCGCCGTGTATTCATGCACATCTCATACCGTCGCCTATATTGCTGTTTTCGCGCACCTCCCATAGCTTCGCCTACATCGCTGTTTTCGCGCACATCCCATAGCTTCAACTTGATCGCTGTGTTATCGCTCACATCTCATAGCTTACCCTATATCGCCGTGTTTTCGCGCACCTCGCATGTCTTCCCCTATATTGCTTTGTTTTCTCGCACCTCTGATACATTCTCCTGTATTGCCATGTTTTCGTGCACCTCATACAATTTCCCCTATATCGCTGTGTTCTCGCGCACCTCTCATACCTTCCCCTATATCACTGTTTTTTTGCGCATGTCCCATAGCGTCCCCTATATCGCTGTGTTTTCTCGCACCTCTGATACATTCCCCTGTATCGTTGTGGCTTCGCGCACATCCCATAGGTTCCACTATATTGCCCTGTTTTTGCGCACCTCTCATGTCTTCCCCTATATAACGGTGTTTTTGCGCACCTCCCATAGCATCCCCTATATCGCTGTGCCTTCGTGCACCTCTCATACGTTCCCCTATATCGCCCTGTTTCGTGCATCTCCTATACCTTCCCTTATATCACTGCGTTTTCGTGCACCTTTCATACCTTCCCCTATATCGCTGTGTTTTCGCACACCTCTCATAACTTCTCCTATATCGCTGTGTTTTTGTGCACCTCTCATACTTTCCCTAATATCACTGCGTTTTCATGCACATCTCATCACGTCCACTATATCGCTGTGTATTCACGCACCTCCCATAGCATCCCCTATATCGCTGTGCCTTGAGCACCTCTCATAGCTTCCCCTATATCGCTGTCTTTTCGCGCACATCCCATAGATTCACCTTTATCGCTGTGTTATTGCTCACCTCTCATAGCTTCCCCTGTATCGCCATGTTTTCGCGCACCTCTCATGTCTTCACCTAGATCGCTATGTATTCCATCCTCTCAATACTTCCCCTATACCGCTGTGTTTTCTCGCACATCTGATACATTCTCCGGTATCGCCGTGTTTTCGCACACCTGTCATAATTTCCCCTATATTGCCCTGTTTTCGTGCACCTCTCATGTATTCCACTAATTAGCTGTATTTTCTGGCACCTCTGATGCATTCCCCTGTAACGCCAAGTTTTCGCGCACCTCTCATACTTTCCCCTATATCGCCGTATTTACGCGCACCACTCATACCCCCCCCTATATCGCCATGTTTTTATGCACATCTCATACCGTCTCCTATATCGCTGTGTTTTCGCACACCTCCCATAGCATCCCCTATATCACTGTGCCTTCGTGAACCTCTCATACCTTCCCCTATATCGCTGTGTTTTCACGCACCTCTCTTAACTTCTCCTATATCGCTGTGTTTTTCTGCACCTCTCATGGCTTGCCCAATATCGCCGTGTTTTCATGCACATCTCTTAACATCCCCTATGTTGCTGTGTATTCGTGCACCTCCCATAGAGTACCCTATATCGCTGTGTTCTCGCACACCTCTCATACCTTCCCCACTTCGCCCTGTTTTCGCGCACATTCCATAGCTTCCACTATATTGCCCTGTTTTCGCGCACCTCTCATGTCTTCCACTACATCGCTGTGTTTTCTCACACTTCTGATGCATTCCCATGTAATGCCAAGTTTTCGCGCACCTCTCATACTTTCCCCTATATCACCGTGTTTTCACGTACCTCTCATAGCTTCCCCTATACAGCGTGTTTTCATGCACATCTCATACCGTCACCTATATCACTGTATTTTGGCGCACCTCCCATTGCTTCTCCTATATCGCTGTGCCTTCGTGCACCTCTCATACCTTCCCCTATATCGCCCAGTTTTCGCACTCCTCCTATAATTTCCCCTATATCGCTGTGTTTTCACGCACCTCTCATGGCTTCCCCAATATCGCCGTGTATTCGCGCTCGTCTCATACTGTCCCCTATATCGCTGTGTTTTCATGCACCTCTTATAATTTCCCCATATCGCCGTGTTCTCGCAGACCTCTCATACCTTCCCCTAAATCACTGTGTTTTCGTGCAAGTCCCATAGCGTCCCCTATATCGCTGTGTTATCTCGCACCTCTGATGCATTCCCCTGTATTACCGTGTTGTCACGCACATCCCATAGCTTCCACTATATTGCCCTGTTTTTGCGCACCTCTCATGTCTTCCCCTATTTCACTGTGTTTTCGCGCACCTCCCATGTCTTCACCTATATCGCTATGTTTTCACTCCTGTCATTACTTCCATTATATCGCTGTGTTTTCTCACAGCTCTGATACATTCCCCTGTATCGCCGTGTTGTCACGCACCTTTCATAATTTCCCCTACATCGCTGTATTCTCGCACACCTCTCATACCTTCCCCTGTATCGCCCTGTTTTCACACACCTCCCATTCCTTCCCCTGTATCGCTGTGTTTTAGTGCACATCTCATACCTTCCCCTATATTGCGCTGTTTTCGCGCAGCTCCCATACCTTCCCCGATATCGCTGTATTTTCGTGCACCTCTCATACCTTCCCCTATATCGCTGTCTTTTCGCGCACCTCTCATACCTTCCCCTATATCGCCCTGTTTTCGCACACATCCCATAGCTTTCACTATATTGCCTCGTTTTCGCGCACCTCTCATGCCTTCTCCTATGTCGCTCTGTTTTCGATCCTCTCATAACGTCCCCTATATCGCTGTGTTTTCTTGCACCTCTGATGCATTCCCCTGTAACACCAAGTTTTCGCGCACCTCTCATACTTTCCCCTATATCGCCGTGTTTACGCGCACCTCTCATACCTGCCCCTATATCGCCCTGTTTTCGCGCATCTCCTATACCTTCCCTTATATCACTGCGTTTTCGTGCACCTTTCATACCTTCCCCTATATCGCTGTGTTTTCGCACACGTCTCATAACTTCTCCTATATCGCTGTGTTTTTGTGCACCTCTCATACCTTCCCGAATATCACTGCGTTTTCATGCACATCTCATCACGTCCACTATATCGCTGTGTATTCACGCACCTCCCATAGCTTCCCCTATATCGCTGTGCCTTGCGCACCTCTCATAACTTCCCCTGTATCGCCGTGTTTTTGCTCACCTCTCGTAGCTTCCCCTATATCGCCATGTTTTCGCGCATCTCTCTTGTCTTCACCTAGATCGCTCTGCATTCGGTCCTCTCAATACTTCCCCTATATCGCTGTGTTTTCTCGCACATCTGATACATTTTGCCGTATCGCCGTGTTTTCGCACACCTGTCATAATTTCCCCTTTATTGCCCTGTTTTCGCGCACCTCTCATGTATTCCACTAATTAGCTGTGTTTTCTGGCACCTCTGATGCATTCCCCTGTAACGCCAAGTTTTCACGCACCTCTCATACTTTCCCCTATATCGCCGTATTTACGCGCACCTCTCATACCTCCCCCTATATCGCCATGTTTTTATGCACATCTCATACCGTCTTCTATATCGCTGTGTTTTTGCGCACCTCCCATAGCATCCCCTTTCTCGCTGTGCCTTCGTGAACCTCTCATACCTTCTTCAGTATCGCTGTGTTGTCACGCACCTCTCTTAACTTCTCCTATATCGCTGTGTTTTTGCACAACTCTCATACCTTCCCCTATGTCACTGTGTTTTCAGGCACCTCTCATGGCTTCCCCAATATCGCCGTGCACTCATGCACATCTCATACCGTCCCCTATATCGCTGTGTTTTGGTGCACATCCCATAGCTTCACCTACATCACTGTTTTCGCGCACATCCCATAGCTTCACCTTGATCGCTGTGTTATTGCTCACCTCTCATGGCTTACCCTATATCGCCGTGTTTTCGCGCACCTCGCATGTCTTCACCTATATCGCTATGTTTTCGCTCGTATCATTAATTCCCCTATATCGCTGTGTTTTCTCGCACCTCTGATGCATTCTCCTGTATTGCCATGTTTTCGTGCACCTCTTACAATTTCCCCTATATCGCCGTGTTCTCGCACACCTCTCATACCTTCCCCTATATCATTGTTTTTTTGCGCATGTCCCATAGCGTCCCCTATATTGCTGTGTTTTCTCGCACCTCTGATACATTCCCCTAAATCGCCGTGGTTTCGCGCACATCCCATAGGTTCCACTATATTGCCCTGTTTTTGCGCACCTCTCATGTCTTCCCCTATATCACGGTGTTTTCGCGAACCTCTCATAACATCCCCTATATCGCTGTGCCTTCGCACACATCTCATAACTTCCCCTATATCGCCCTGTTTTCGCGCACCTCCCATACCTTCCCCAATATCGCTGTGTTTTCGTGCACCTCTCATACCTTCCCTTATATCGCTGTGTTTTCACGCACCTCTCATAACTTCTCCTATATCACTGTATTTTTGTGCAGCTCTTATACCTTCCCCTATATTGCCGTGTTTTCATGCACATCTCATAACGTCCCCTATATCGCTGTGTATTCGCGCACATCCCATAGCATCCCTTATATTGCTGTGCCTTCGCGCACCTCTCATACCTTCCCCTATATCGCCCCGTTTTCATGCACCTCTCATACCTCCACCTGTATCGCTGTGTTTTCACACACCTCTCATAACTTCTCCTATATCGCTGTGTTTTTGTGCACCTCTCATACCTTCCCTAATATCATTGCGTTTTCATGCACATCTCATCACGTCCCCTATATCGCTGTGTTTTCGTGCACCTCTCTTACCTCCCCCTATATCGCTGTGCTTGCGGACCTCTCATACCTTCCCCTATATCGCTGTCTTTTCGCGCACATCCCATAGATTCACCTTTATCGCTGTGTTATTGCTCACCTCTCACAGCTTCCCCTATATCACCGTGTTGTCATGCACATCTCATAACGTCCTCTATATCGCTGTATATTCGCGCACCTCCCATAGCTTCCGTTATATCACTGTGCTTTCGCGCACCTCTCATACCTTCCCAAATATCGCCCTGTTTTCGCGCATCTCCCATTCCTTCACCTATATCGCTGTTTTCGTGCGCCTCTCATGCATTTCCGTAGACCGCTGTGTTTTTGCACACCTCTCATACCTTCCCCAATATCACCGTGTTTTCACGCACCTCTCATAACCTCCCTCTATCGCCCTGTTTTCGCGCTCCTCTCAGACCTTCCCCTATATCACTGTGTTTTCACGCAGCTCTCATACCTTCCCCTATATCGCTGTGTTTTCGCACGCCTCTCATGGCTTCCCGACTACCGCTATGTATTCATGCACATCTCATACCTTCCCCTATATTGCTGTGCTTTCGCGCACCTCCCATAGCTTTGCCTACATTGCTGTTTGCGCGCACCTCTCATACCTTCCCCTATATCGATGTATTTTTGCGCACATCTCATACCTTTCCTTATATTGATGTGTTTTCATGCACATCTCATAACGTCCCCTATATACCTCTGTATTTGCGCACCTCCCATACCATCCCCTATTTCACTGTGCCTTCGCGCACCTCTCATGCATTCCCATATATCGCCCTGTTTTCGCGCACCTCGCATACCTTCCCCGATATCGCTGTGTTTTTGTGCTCTTCTCATACCTTCCCCTATATTGTTGTGTTTTCATGCACCTCTCTTAACTTCTCCTATATCGCTGTGTTTTTACACACCTCTCATACCTTCCCCTATATCGCTGTGTTTTCAGGCACCTCTCATGGCTTCCCCAATATCGCCGTGTATTCATGCACATCTCATACCTTCCCCTATATCGCACAGTTTTCGCGCACCTCCGATTCCTTCCCCTATATCGCTGTGTTTTCACACACCTCTCATGGCTTCCCCAATATCGCCGTGTATTCGCGCTCGTCTCATACTGTCCCCTATATCGCTGTGTTTTCATGCACCTCTTATAATTTCCCCATATCGCCGTGTTCTCGCAGACCTCTCATACCTTCCCCTAAATCACTGTGTTTTCGTGCAAGTCCCATAGCGTCCCCTATATCGCTGTGTTATCTCGCACCTCTGATGCATTCACCTGTATCTCCGTGTTGTCACGCACATCCCATAGCTTCCACTATATTGCCCTGTTTTTGCGCACCTCTCATGTCTTCCCCTATTTCACTGTGTTTTCGCGCACCTCTCATGTCTTCACCTATATCGCTATGTTTTCGCTCCTGTCATTACTTCCATTATATCGCTGTGTTTTCTCACAGCTCTGATACATTCCCCTGTATCGCCGTGTTGTCATGCACCTTTCATAATTTCCCCTACATCGCTGTATTCTCGCACACCTCTCATACCTTCCCCTGTATCGCCCTGTTTTCACACACCTCCCATTCCTTCCCCTGTATCGCTGTGTTTTAGTGCACATCTCATACCTTCCCCTATATTGCGCTGTTTTCGCGCAGCTCCCATACCTTCCCCGATATCGCTGTGTTTTCGTGCACCTCTCATACCTTCCCCTATATCGCTGTCTTTTCGCGCACCTCTCATACCTTCCCCTATATCGCCCTGTTTTCGCACACATCCCATAGCTTTCACTATATTGCCTCGTTTTCGCGCACCTCTCATGCCTTCCCCTATGTCGCTCTGTTTTCGATCCTCTCATAACGTCCCCTATATCGCTGTGTTTTCTTGCACCTCTGATGCATTCCCCTGTATCGCCGTGTTTTTGCGCACCTCTCATACTTTTCCCTATATAGCCGTGTTTTCGCGCACCTCTCATAACTTCCCCTGTATTGCTGTATTTATGCGCACCTCTCATAACTTCCCCTATATTGCCGTGTTTTTATGCACATCTCATAATGTCCCCTATATCGCTGTGTATTCGCGCACCTCCCATAGCATCGCCTATATCGCTGTGCCTTCGCGCACCTCTCATACCTTCCCCTATATCGCCCTGTTTTCGCACACATCCCATACCTTCCACTATATTGCCCTGTTTTCGCGCACCTCTCATGTCTTCCACTACATCGCTGTGTTTTCTGGCACCTCTGATGCATTCCCCTGTAACACCAAGTTTTCGCGCACCTCTCATACTTTCCCCTATATCGCCGTGTTTACGCGCACCTCTCATACCTGCCCCTATATCGCCCTGTTTTCGCGCATCTCCTATACCTTCCCTTACATCACTGCGTTTTCGTGCACCTTTCATACCTTCCCCTATATCGCTGTGTTTTCGCACACGTCTCATAACTTCTCCTATATCGCTGTGTTTTTGTGCACCTCTCATACCTTCCCGAATATCACTGCGTTTTCATGCACATCTCATCACGTCCACTATATCGCTGTGTATTCACGCACCTCCCATAGCTTCCCCTATATCGCTGTGCCTTGCACACCTCTCAAACCTTCCCCTGTATCGCCGTGTTTTTGCTCACCTCTCATAGCTTCCCCTGTATCGCCATGTTTTCGCGCACCTCTCATGTCTTCACCTAGATCGCTATGCATTCGATCCTCTCAATACTTCCCCTATATCGCTGTGTTTTCTCGCACATCTGATACATTTTGCCGTATCGCCGTGTTTTCGCACACCTGTCATAATTTCCCCTTTATTGCCCTGTTTTCGCGCACCTCTCATGTATTCCACTAATTAGCTGTGTTTTCTGGCACCTCTGATGCATTCCCCTGTAACGCCAAGTTTTCACGCACCTCTCATACTTTCCCCTATATCGCCGTATTTACGCGCACCTCTCATACCTCCCCCTATATCGCCATGTTTTTATGCACATCTCATACCGTCTTCTATATCGCTGTGTTTTTGCGCACCTCCCATAGCATCCCCTTTCTCGCTGTGCCTTCGTGAACCTCTCATACCCTCCCCTATATCGCTGTGTTGTCATGCATCTCTCTTAACTTCTCCTATATCGCTGCGTTTTTGCACACCTCTCATACCTTCCCCTATGTCACTGTGTTTTCAGGCACCTCTCATGGCTTCCCCAATATCGCCGTGTACTCATGCACATCTCATACCGTCACCTATATCGCTGTGTTTTGGCGCACATCCCATAGCTTCACCTACATCGCTGTTTTCGCGCACATCCCATAGCTTCACCTTGATCGCTGTGTTATTGCTCACCTCTCATGGCTTACACTATATCGCCGTGTTTTCGCGCACCTCGCATGTCTTCACCTATATCGCTATGTTTTCGCTCGTATCATTAATTCCCCTATATCGCTGTGTTTTCTCGCACCTCTGATGCATTCTCCTGTATTGCCATGTTTTCGTGCACCTCTTACAATTTCCCCTATATCGCCGTGTTCTCGCACACCTCTCATACCTTCCCCTATATCATTGTTTTTTTGCACATGTCCCATAGCGTCCCCTATATCGCTGTGTTTTCTCGCACCTCTGATACATTCCCCTAAATCGCCGTGGTTTCGCGCACATCCCATAGGTTCCACTATATTGCCCTGTTTTTGCGCACCTCTCATGTCTTCCCCTATATCACGGTGTTTTCGCGAACCTCTCATAGCATCCCCTATATCGCTGTGCCTTCGCACACATCTCATAACTTCCCCTATATCGCCCTGTTTTCGCGCACCTCCCATACCTTCCAAAAATATCGCTGTGTTTTCGTGCACCTCTCATACCTTCCCTTATATCGCTGTGTTTTCACGCACCTCTCATAACTTCTCCTATATCACTGTATTTTTGTGCAGCTCTTATACCTTCCCCTATATTGCCGTGTTTTCATGCACATCTTATAACGTCCCCTCGCGCACCTCCAATAGAATCCCCTATATTGCTGTGCCTTCGCATACCTCTCATACCTTCACCTATATCGCCCTGTTTTCGCGCACCTCCCATTCATTCTCCTATATCGCTGTGTTTTTGCGCACATCCCATATATTCACCTTTATCGCTGTGTTATTGCTCACCTCTCATTGCTTCCCCTATATCACCGTGTTTTTGCGCACCTCTCATAGCTTCCACTATACTGTCCTGCTTTCACGCACCCTCTTGTCTTCCCCTATATTACTGTGTTTTCGCGTACCTCCCATAGCATCCCCTATATTGCTGTGTCTTTGCACTCATCTCATACCTTCCCCTATATCGCCCTGTTTTCGAGCACCTCCCATACCTTCCCCTATATCGCTGTGTTTTCGTGCACCTTTCATACCTCCTCCTATATCGCTGTTTTTTCACTCACCTCTCATAACTTCTCCTATATCGCTGTGTTTTTGTGCACCTCTCATACCTTCCCTAATATCATTGCGTTTTCATGCACATCTCATCATGTCCCCTATATCGCTGTGTTTTCGTGCACCTCTCTTACCTCCCCCTATATCGCTGTGCTTGCGGACCTCTCATACCTTCCCCTATATCGCTGTCTTTTCGCGCACATCCCATAGATTCACCTTTATCGCTGTGTTATTGCTCACCTCTCATAGCTTCCCTTATATCGCCGTGTTGTCATGCACATCTCATAACGTCCTCTATATCGCTGTATATTCGCGCACCTCCCATAGCTTCCCTTATATCACTGTGCTTTCGCGCACCTCTCATACCTTCCCAAATATCGCCCTGTTTTCGCGCATCTCCCATTCCTTCACCTATATCGCTGTTTTCGTGCACCTCTCATGCATTTCCGTAGACCACTGTGTTTTTGCACACCTCTCATACCTTCCCCAATATCACCGTGTTTTCACGCACCTCTCATAACCTCCCTCTATCGCCCTGTTTTCGCGCTCCTCTCAGACCTTCCCCTATATCACTGTGTTTTCACGCAGCTCTCATACCTTCCCCTATATCGCTGTGTTTTCGCACACCTCTCATGGCTTCCCGACTACCGCTATGTATTCATGCACATCTCATAACTTCCCCTATATTGCTGTGCTTTCGCGCACCTCCCATAGCTTTGCCTACATCGCTGTTTTCGTGCACCTCTCATACCTTCCCCTATATCGATGTATTTTTGCGCACATCTCAGACCTTTCCTGATATTGATGTGTTTTCATGCACATCTCATAACGTCCCCTATATACCTCTGTATTTGCGCACCTCCCATACCATCCCCTATATCACTGTTCCTTCGCGCACCTCTCATGCATTCCCATATATCGCCCTGTTTTCGCGCACCTCGCATACCTTCCCCGATATCGCTGTGTTTTTGTGCTCTTCTCATACCTTCCCCTATATTGTTGTGTTTTCATGCACCTCTCTTAACTTCTCCTATATCGCTGTGTTTTTACACTCCTCTCATACCTTCCCCTATATCGCTGTGTTTTCAGGCACCTCTCATGGCTTCCCCAATATCGCCGTGTATTCATGCACATCTCATACCTTCCCCTATATCGCACAGTTTTCGCGCACCTCCGATTCCTTCCCCTATATCGCTGTGTTTTCACACACCTCTCATAACTTCTCCTATATCACTGAGTTTTTGTGCATCTCTAATACCTTCCCTAATATCGCTGAGTTTTAATGCACATCTCATCACGTCCCCTATATCGCTGTGTATTCGCGCACCTCCCATATCATCCCCTATATTGCTGTGCCTTGTGCAGCTCTCATAGCTTCCCCTATATCGCTGTCTTTTCGTGCACATCCCATAGATTCAGCTTTATCGCTGTGTTATTGCTCACCTCTCATAGCTTCCCCTGTATCGCCGAGTTTTTGCACACCTCTCACGTCTTCACCTAGATCGCTATGTTTTCGCTCCTCTCAATACATCCCCTATATCGCTGTGTTTTCTCGCACAATTGATACATTCTCCCGTATCGCTGAGTTTTCGCACACCTCTCATTATTTCCCCTATATCGCCGTGCTCTCGCGCACTTCTCATACCTTCCCTTATATCGCCCTGTTTTCGTGCACATCCCATACCTTCCACTATATTGCCCTGTTTTCGTGCACCTCTCATGGCTTCCACTACATCGCTGTGTTTTCTGGCACCTCTGATGCTTTCCCCTGTAACGCCAAGTTTTCGCGCACCTCTCATACTTTCCCCTATATCGCCGTGTTTACGCGCACCTCTCATACCTCCCCCTATATAGCCATGTTTTTATGCACATCTCGTACCGTCTCCTATATCGCTGTGCCTTCGTGCACCTCTCATACCTTCCCCTATATCGCCCTGTATTCGTGCACCTCCTATACCTTCCCTTATATCACTGCGTTTTCGTGCACCTCTCATACATTCTCGTATATCGCTGTGTTTTTGCACACCGCTCATACCTTCCCCAATATCTCCGTGTTTTCATGCACATCTCATAACGTCCCCAATGTCGCTGTGTTTTCACACACCACTCATAACTTCCCCTACATCGCCTTGTTTTCGCGCTCCTCTCATACCTTCACCTATATCACTATGTTTTCACGCAGCTCTCATACCATCCCCTATATCGATGTATTTTTGCGCACATCTCATACCTTCCCCTATATCGCTGTGCTTTCGCGCACCTCCCATAACTTCGCCTACATCGCTGTTTTCGCGCACATCCCTTTGCTTCACCTTGATCGCTGTGTTATTGCTCACCTCTCATAGCTTACCCTATATCGCCGTGTTTTCATGCACCTCGCATGTCTTCACCTATATCGCTATGTTTTCGCTCCTATCATTACTTCCCCTATATCGCTGTGTTTTCTTGCACCTCTGATGCATTCTCCTGTATTGCCATGTTTTCACGTAACTCTTACAATTTCCCCTATATCGTCGTGTTCTCGCACACCTCTCATACCTTCCCTTATATCACTGTTGTTTTGCGCATGTCCCATAGCGTCCCCTATACCGCTGTGTTTTCTGGCACCTCTGATACATTCCCCTGTATCGCCGTGGTTTCGCGCACATCCCACAGGTTCCACTATATTGCCCTGTTTCTGCGCAGCTCTCATGTCTTCCCCTCTATCGCTGTGCCTTCGCGCAACTCTCATTACTTCCCCTATATCGCCCTGTTTTCGCGCACCTCCCATACCTTCCCCAATATCGCTGTGTTTTCGTGCACCTCTCATACCTTCCCTCATATCGTTATGTTTTCACGCACCTCTCATAAATTCTCCTATATCGCTGTATTTTTGCGCAGTTCTTATACCTTCCCCTATATTGCCATGTTTTCATGCACATCTCATAACGTCCCCTATATCGCTGTGTATTCGCGCACCTCCCATAACATCGCTTATATTACTGTGCCTTCGCGCACATCTCATACCTTCCCCTATATCGCCCTGTTTTCGCACACCTCCCATACCGTCCCCTATATCGCTGTATTTTTGCACACCTCTCATGGCTTCCCCAATATCACTGTGTTTTCATGCACATCTCATAACATCCACTTTATCGCTGTGTATTCGCGCACCTCCCATAGCATTCCTTATATTGCTGTGCTTTCGCGCACCTCTCATACCTTCCCCTATATCGCCCTGTTTTCGCGCACCTGCCATACCTCCCCCTATATCGCTGTGTTTTCATGCACCTCTCATAATTTCTCCTTATCGCCGTATTTTTGCGCACCTCTCATGCCTTCCCCAATATCGCCGTGTTTTCATGCACATCTCTTAACGTCCCATATATCGCTGTGTATTCGTGCACCTGCAATAGCATCCCCTATATCGCTGTGCCTTCGCGCACCACTCATACCTTCCCCTATATTGCCCTGTTTACCACGCTCCTCCCATGGCTTCGCCTACATCGCTGTGTTTTTGTGCACCTCTCATACCTTCCCCTATATCGCCCTGTTTATGCGCACATCCCATAACTTCACCTTTATCACTGTGTTATTGCTTACCTCTCATAGCTTCCCCTATATCGCCGTGTTTTCGCGCACCTCTCATGTCTTCACAATATATCGCTGTGTTTCTGCACCTCTCATTACTTCCCCTATATTACTCTGTGTTCTCGCACTTCTGATACAGTTCCCTGTATCAACGTGTTTTCGCGCACCTCTCATAATTTCACCTATATCGCCCTGTTCTCGCACACCTCTCATATCTTCCCCTATATCACTGTTTTTTTGCGCATGTCCCATAGCGTCCCCTATATCGCTGTGTTTTCTCGCCCCTCTGATACATTCCCCTGTATCGTCGTGGTTTCGCGCACATCCCATAGGTTCCAGTATATTGCCCTGTTTTTGCGCACCTCTCATGTCTTCCCCTATATCACGGTGTTTTCGCGCACCTCTCATAGCATCCCCTATATCACTTTGCCTTCGCACACCTCTCATAACTTCCCCTATATCACCCTGTTTTCGCGCACCTCCCATACCTTCCCCAATATCGCTGTGTTTTCGTGCACCTCTCATACCTTCCCTTATCTCGCTGTGTTTTCACGCACCTCTCATAACTTCTCCTATATCACTGTATTTTTGCGCAGCTCTTATACCTTCCCCTATATTGCCGTCTTTTCAAGCACATATCATAGCGTCCCCTATATCGCTGTGTATTCGCGCACTTCCCATAGCATCCCTTATATTGCTGTGGCTTTGCGCACATCTCATACCTTCCCCTATATCGCCCTGTTTTCGCGCACCTTCCATACCTTCCCCTATATCGCTGTGTTTTCATGCACCTCTCATACCTCCCCCTATATCGCTGTGTTTTCACACACCTCTCAAAATTTCTCCTATATCGCTGTATTTTTGCTCACCTCTCATGGCTTCCCCAATATCACCGCATTTTCATGCACATCTCTTAATGTCCCATATATCGCTTTGTATTCGCGCAACTGCCATAGCATCCCCTATATCGCTGCGCCTTCGCGCACCTCTCATACCTTCCCCTATATCGCCCTGTTTCCCGTGCACCTCCCATGGCTTCGCCTACATGGCTGCATTTTTGCGCACATCTCATACCTTCCCCTATATCGCCGTGTTTTCACGCACCTTCCATACCTTCACCTATATCGTTGTGTTTTCGCGCATCTCTCATTACTTCCCCTATATCGCTCTGTGTTCTCGCACTTCTGATACAGTTCCCTGTATCAACGTGTTTTCGCGCACCTCTCATAATTGCACCTATATCGCCGTGTTCTCACACACCTCTCATATCTTCCGCTATATCACTGTGTTTTCGTGCATCTCCCATACCAGCCCCTACATTGCTGTGTTTCGCACACGTATCATACCATTCCCTATATCGCCCTGTTTTCGAGCAGCTCCCATACCTTCCCCTATATCGCTGTGTCTTCGTGTACCTCTCATACGTCCCCTTATATCGCTGTGTTTTCATGGACCTCTCATAACGTCCCCTGTATTGCTGTATTTTTGCGCACCTCTCATAACTTCCCCTATATTGCCGTGTTTTTATGCACATCTCATAACGTCCCCTATATCGCTGTGTATTCGCGCACCTCCCATCGCATCCACTACATTGCTGTGCCTTCGCGCACCTCTCATACCTTCCCCTATATTGCCCTGTTTTCGCGCACCTCTCATGTCTTCCACTACATCGCTGTGTTTTCTGGCACCTCTGATGCATTCCCCTGTAATACCAAGTTTTCGCGCATCTCTCATACTTTCCCCTATATCGCCGTGTTTACGCGCACCACTCTTACCTGCCCCTATATCGCCATGTTTTTATGCACATCTCATACCGTCTCCTATATCGCTGTGTATTCACGCACCTCCCATAGCATCCCCTATACCGCTGTGCCTTGCGAACCTGTCATAGCTTCCCCTATATCGCTGTCTTTTCGCGCACATCCCATAGCATCCCCTATATCGCTGTGCCTTCGTGCACCTCTCATACCTTCCCCTATATCGCCCTGTTTTCGCGGACCTCCTATACCTTCCCTTATATCACTGCGTTTTCGTGCTCCTTTCATACCTTCCCCTATATCGCTGTGTTTTTGTGCACCTCTGATACCTTCACTAATATCACTGCGTTTTCATGCACATCTCATCACGTCCACTATATCGCTGTGTATTCACGCACCTCCCATAGCATCCCCTATACCGCTGTGCCTTGCGAACCTCTCATAGCTTCCCCTATATCGCTGTCTTTTCGCACACATCCCATAGATTCACCTTTATCGCTGTGTTATTGCTCACCTCTCATAGCTTCCCCTGTATCGCCGTGTTTTTGTTCACCTCTCATGTCTTCACCTAGATCGCTATGTATTCGATCCTCTCAATACTTCCCCTATATCTCTGTGTTTTCGAGCACATCTGATACATTCTCCCGTATCGCCGTGTTTTCGCACACCTCTCATAATTTCCCCTATTTCGCCGTGTTTTCACGCACCTTCCATACCTCCCCCTATATCGCTGTGTTTTCACGCACCGCTCATAATTTCTCCTTATCGCCGTATTTTTGCGCACCTCTCATGGCTTCCCCAGTATCGCCGTGTTTTCATGCACATCTCTTAACGTCCCACATACCTTCCCCTATGTCACCCTGCTTTCGCACACCTCCCATAGCATCCCCCTGTTTACCACGCACCTCCCATGGCTTCGCCTACATCTCTGTGCTTTTGTGCACCTCTCATACCTTCCCCTATATCGCCCTGTTTTTTCGCACATCCCATAACTTCACCTTTATCACTGTGTTATTGCTTACCTCTCATAGCTTCCCCTATAGCGCCGTGTTTTCGCGCACCTCTCATGTCCTCACCTATATCGCTGTGTTTCTGCACCTCTCATTACTTCCCCTATATCACTCTGTGTTCTCGCAATTCTGATACAGTTCCCTGTATCAACGTGTTTTCGCGCACCTCTCATAATTTCACCTATATCACCCTGTTCTCGCACACCTCTCATATCTTCCCCTATATCACTGTTTTTTTGCGCATGTCCCATAGCGTCCCCTATATCGCTGTGTTTTCTCGCCCCTCTGATACATTCCCCTGTATCGTCGTAGTTTCGCGCACATCCCATAGGTTCCAGTATATTGCCCTGTTTTTGCGCACCTCTCATGTCTTCCCCTATATCACGGTGTTTTCGCGCACCTCTCATAGCAACCCCTATATCGCTGTGCCTTCGCACACCTCTCATAACATCCCCTATATCGCCCTGTTTTCGCTCACCTCCCATACCTTCCCCAATATCGCGGTGTTTTCGTGCACCTCTCATACCTTCCCTTATCTCGCTGTTTTCACGCACCTCTCATAAATTCTCCTATATCGCTGTATTTTTGCGCAGTTCTTATACCTTCCCCTATATTGCCGTGTTTTCGTGCACATTTCATACCTTCCCCTATATCGCTGTGTTTTCGCACACCTCTCATAACTTCTCCTATATCGCTGTGTTTTTGTGCACCTCTCATACATTCCCTAATATCACTGCGTTTTCATGCACATCTTATCACGTCCACTATATCGCTGTGTATTCACGCACCTCCCATAGCATCCCCTATACCGCTGTGCCTTGCGAACCTCTCATAGCTTCCCCTATATCGCTGTCTTTTCGCGCACATCCCATAGATTCACCTTTATCGCTGTGTTATTGCTCACCTCTCATACCTTCCCCTGTATCGCCGTGTTTTTGCTCACCTCTCATGTCTTCACCTAGAGCGCTATGTATTCGATCCTCTCAATACTTCCCCTATATCTCTGTGTTTTCTCGCACATCTGATACATTCTCCCGTATCGCCGTGTTTTTGCACACCTCTCATAATTTCCCCTATTTCGCCGTGTTCTCGCTCACCTCTCATAACTTCCCCTATGTTTTCCCCTGTGTTTTCGCGCACGTCCCATTGCGTCCCCTATATCGCTGTGTTTTCGCGCACCTCTCATAGTTTCCCCTATATCGCCCTGTTTTCGTGCACATCCCATAGCTTCCACTATATTGCCCTGTTTTCGCGCACCTCTCATGTATTCCACTACATAGCTGTGTTTTCTGGCACCTCTGATGCATTCCCCTGTAATGCCAAGTTTTCGCGCACCTCTCATACTTTCCCCTATATCGCCGTATTTACGCGCACCTCTCATACCTCCCCCTACATCGCCATGTTTTTATGCACATCTCATACCGTCTCCTATATCGTTGTGTTTTCGCGCACCTCCCATAGCATCCCCTATATTGCTGTGCCTTCATGAACCTCTCATACCTTCCCCTATATCGCTGTGTTTTCACGCACCTCTCTTAACTTCTCCTATATCGCTGTGTTTTTACACACCTCTCATACCTTCCCCTATATCGCTGTGTGTTCAGGCACCTCTTATGGCTTCCCCAATATCGCCGTGTATTCATGCACGTCTCATACCGTCCCCTATATCGCTGTGTTTTGGCGCACCTCCCATAGTTCACCTACATCGCTGTTTTCACGCACATCCCTTAGCTTCACCTTGATCACTGTGCTATTGCTCACATCTCATAGCTTACCCTATATCGCCATGTTTTCGCGCAGCTCTCATGTCTTCACCTATATCACTATGTTTTCGCTCCTATCATTAATTCCCCTATATCGCTGTGTTTTCTCGCACCTCTGATACATTCTCCTATATTGCCATGTTTTCGTGCACCTCTTACAATTTCCCCTATATCGCCGTGTTCTCGCACACCTCTCATACCTTCCCCTATATCACTGTTTCTTTGCGCATGTCCCATAGCGTCCGCTATATTGCTGTGTTTTCTCGCACCTCTGATACATTCCCGTTTCGCCGTGGTTTCGCGCACATCCCATAGGTTCCACTATATTGCCCTGTTTTTGTGCACCTCTCATGTCTTCCCCTATATCACGGTGTTTTCGCGCACCTCTCATAGCATCCCCTATATCGCTGTGCCTTCGCGCACCTCTCATACTTTCCCCTATATCGCCGTATTTACGCGCACCTCTCATGCCTCCCCCTATATCGCCATGTTTTTATGCACATCTCATACCGTCTCCTATATCGTTGTGTTTTCGCGCACCTCCCATAGCATCCCCTATATCGCTGTGCCTTCATGAACCTCTCATACCTTCCCCTATATCGTTGTGTTTTCACGCACCTCTCTTAACTTCTCCTATATCGCTGTGTTTTTGCACACCTCTCATACCTTCCCCTATATCGCTGTGTGTTCAGGCACCTCTCATGGCTTCCCCAATATCGCCGTGTATTCATGCACATCTCATACCGTCCCCTATATCGCTGTGCCATCGCGCACTTCTCATAACTTCCCCTATAGCGCTGTGTTTTGGTGCATCTCCCATACCATCCCCTATATTGCTCTGTTTCGCACACGTATCATACCTTTCCCTATATCGCCCTGTTTTCGAGCAGCTCCCATACCTTCCCCTATATTGCTGTGTCTTCGTGTACCTCTCATACCTCCCCCTATATCGTTGTGTTTTCACACACCTCTCATAACTTCCCCTATATCGCTGTGTTTTTGTGCACCTCTCATACCTTCCCTAATATCACTGCGTTTTCATGCACATCTCATCACGTCCCCTATATCGCTGTGTTTTCGTGCACCTCTCATACCTCCCCCTATATCGCTGTGCCTTGCGGACCTCTCATACCTTCCCCTATTTCGCTGTCTTTTCGCGCACATCCCATAGATTCACCTTTATCGCTGTGTTATTGCTCACCTCTCATAGCTTCCCCTATATCGCCGTGTTGTTATGCACATCTCATAATGTCCTCTATATCGCTGTATATTCGCCCACCTCCCATAGCTTCCCTTATATCGCTGTGCTTTCGCGCACCTCTCATACCTTCCCAAATATCGCCCTGTTTTCACGCACCTCCCATTCCTTCACCTATATCGCTTTTTTCGTGCACCTCTCATGCATTCCCGTATACCGCTGTGTTTTTGCACACCTCTCATACCTTCCCCAATATCACCGTGTTTTCGCGCACCTCTCATACCTTCCCCTATATAGATGTATTTTTGCGCACATCTCATACCTTTCCCTAAATTGATGTGTTTTCATGCACATCTCATAACGTCCCCTATATCGCTCAGTATTTGCGCACCTCCCATACCATCCCCTATATCACTGTGCCTTCGCGCATCTCTCATGCATTCACATATATCGCCCTGTTTTCGTGCACCTCCCATACCTTCTCCGATATCGCTGTGTTTTAGTGCTCCTCTCATACATTCCCCTATGTTGCTGTGTTTTCACGCACCTCTCTTAACTAATCCTATATCGCTGTGTTTTTGCACACCTCTCATACCTTCCCCTATAACGCTCTGTTTTCAGGCACCTCTCATGGCTTCCCCAATATCGCTGTGCATTCATGCACATCTCATACCGTCTCCTATATCGCTGTGTTTTGGCGCACCTCCCATAGATTCGCCTACATCGCTGTTTTCGCACACATCCCATAGTTTCACCTTGATCGCTGTGTTATTGCTCACCTCTCATAGCTTACCCTATATCGCCGTGTTTTCACGCATCTCGCAAGTCTTCACGTATATCGCTATGTTTTCGCTCCAATCATTACTTCCCCTATATCACTGTGTTTTTGCGCACATCCAATAGCGTCCCCTATATCGCTCACTTTTCACACACCTCTCATGTCTTCCCCTATATCACTGTGTTCGTGCATCTCCCATACCATCCCCTATATTGCTGTGTTTCGCACACGTATCATACCTTTCCCTATATCACCCTGTTTTCGAGCAGCTCCCATACCTTCCCCTATATCGCTGTGTCTTCGTGTACCTCTCATACGTCCCCTTATATCGCTGTGTTTTCACGCACCTCTCATAACTTCCCCTGTATTGCTTTATTTTTGCGCACCTCTCATAACTTCCCCTATATTGCCGTGTTTTTATGCAAATCTCATAACGTCCCCTATATCACTGTGTATTCGCGCACCTCCCATAGCATCCCCTATATCGCTGTGCCTTGCGCACCACTCATACCTTTCCCTATATCTCCCTGTTTACCACACACCTCCCATGGCTTCGCCTACATCGCTGTGTTTTTGTGCACCTCTCATACCTTCCCCTATATCGCCCTGTTTTTGCGCACATCCCATAACTTCACTTTTATCACTGTGTTATTGCTTACCTCTCATAGCTTCCCCTATATCGCCGTGTTTTCGCGCACCTCTCATGTCTTCACCTATATCGCCCTGTTCTCGCACACCTCTCATACCTTCCCCTATATCACTGTTTTTTTGCGCATGTCCCATAGCGTCCCCTATATCGCTGTGTTTTCTCGCCCCTCTGATACATTCCCCTGTATCGTCGTGGTTTCGCGCACATCCCATAGGTTCCAGTATATTGCCCTGTTTTTGCGCACCTCTCATGTCTTCCCCGATATCACGGTGTTTTCGCGCACCTCTCATAGCATCCCCTATATCACTGTGCCTTCGCACACCTCTCATAACTTCCCCTATATCGCCCTGTTTTCGCTCACCTCCCATACCTTCCACAATATCGCTGTGTTTTCGTGCACCTCTCATACCTTCCCTTATCTCGCT
The DNA here is from genome assembly GCF_030028105.1 of Mobula birostris. Lineage (NCBI taxonomy): Eukaryota > Metazoa > Chordata > Chondrichthyes > Myliobatiformes > Myliobatidae > Mobula > Mobula birostris. The sequence continues at coordinate 264,320 of NW_027276715.1, read as the reverse complement.
GTGTTTTCACGCTCCTCTCATAACTTCTCCTATATCACTGCATTTTTGTGCAGCTCTTATACCTTCCCCTATATTGCCGTCTTTTCATGCACATCTCATAGCGTCCCCTATATCGCTGTGTATTCGCGCACTTCCCATAGCATCCCTTATATTGCTGTGCCTACGCGCACATCTCATACCTTCCCCTATATCGCCCTGTTTTCGCGCACCTTCCATACCTTCCCCTATATCGCTGTGTTTTCATACATCTCTCGTACCTCCCCCTATATCGCCGTGTTTTCACGCATCTCTCATAATTTCTCCTATATCGCCGTATTTTTGCTCACCTCTCATACATTCCCCAATATCGCTGTGTCTTCGTGTACCTCTCATACGTCCCCTTATATCACTGTGTTTTCACGCACCTCTCATAACTTCCCCTATATCGCCATGTTTTTATGCACATCTCATACCGTCTCCTATATCGCTGTGTTTTTGCGCACCTCCCATAGCATCCCCTATATCGCTGTGCCTTCGTGCACCTCTCATACCTTACTCTATATCGCCCTGTTTTATCGCACCTCCTATACCTTCCCTTATATCACTGCGTTTTCGTGCACCTCTCATACCTTCCCTTATATCGTTATGTTTTCACGCACCTCTCATAAATTCTCCTATATCGCTGTATTTTTGCGCAGTTCTTATACCTTCCCCTATATCGCCGTGTTTTCATCCATATATCATAACGTCCCCTATATCGCTGTGTATTCGCGCACCTCCCATAGCATCCCTTATATTGCTGTGCCTTCGCGCACATCTCATATCTTCCCGCATGTCGCCCTGCTTTCGCACACCTCCCATACCGTCCCATATATCGCTGTATTTTCGCACACCTCTCATGGTTTCCCCAATATCGCCGTGTTTTCATGCACATCTCATAATGTCCCCTATATCGCTTTGTATTCGCGCACCTCCCATAGCATCCCTTATATTGCTGTGCCTTCGCGCACCTCTCATACCTTCCCCTATATCGCCCTGTTTTCGCGCTCTTCCATACCTCCCCCTATATCGCTGTGTTTTCACGCACCTCTCATAATTTCTCCTTATCGCCGTATTTTTGCGCACCTCTCATGGCTTCCCCAATATCACCGTGCTTTCACGCACATCTCCTAACGTCCCATATATCGCGTAGTATTCGCGCACCTGCCATAGCATCCCCTATATCGCTGTGACTTAGCGCACCTCTCATACCTTCCCCTATGCCGTCCTGTTTTCGCACACCTCCCATGGCATCCCCTATATCGCTCTGCCTTCGCGCACCGCTCATACCTTCCCCTATATCGCCCTGTTTACCACGCACCTCCCATGGCTTCGCCTACATCGCTGTGTTTTTGTGCACCTCTCATACTTTCCCCTATATCGCCCTGTTTTTGCGCACATTCCATAACTTCACCTTTATCACTGTGTTATTGCTTACCTCTCATAGCTTCCCCGATATCGCCGTAATTTCGCGCACCTCTCATTTCTTCAACTATATCGCTGTGTTTCTGCAGCTCTCATTACTTCCCCTATATCAATCTGTGTTCTCGCACTTCTGATACAGTTCCCTGTATCAACGTGTTTTCGCGCACCTCTCATAATTGCACCTATATCGCCCTGTTCTCGCACACCTCTCATATCTTCCCCTATATCACTGCTTTTTTGCGCATGTCCCATAGCTTACCCTATATCGCTGCGTTTTCTCGCCCCTTTGATACATTCCCCTTTTTCGTTGTGGTTTCGCGCACATCCCTTGGGTTCCAGTATATTGCCCTGTTTTTGCGCACCTCTCATGTCTTCCCCTATATCACGGTGTTTTCGCGCACCTCTCATAGCATCCCCTATATCGCTGTGCCTTCGCACACCTCTCATAACTTCCCCTATATCGCCCTGTTTTCGCGCACCTCCCATACCTTCCCCAATATCGCTGTGTTTTCGTGCACCTCTCATACCTTCCCTAATATCACTGCGTTTTCATGCACATCTTATCACGTCCACTATATCGCTGTGTATTCACGCACCTCCCATAGCATCCTCTATACCGCTGTGCCTTGCGAACCTCTCATAGCTTCCCCTATATCGCTGTCTTTTCGCGCACATCCCATAGATTCACCTTTATCGCTGTGTTATTGCTCACCTCTCATAGCTTCCCCTGTATCGCCGTGTTTTTGCTCACCTCTCATGTCTTCACCTAGATCGCTATGTATTCGATCCTCTCAATACTTCCCCTATATCTCTGTGTTTTCTCGCACATCTGATACATTCTCCCGTATCACCGTGTTTTCGCACACCTCTCATAATTTCCCCTATTTCGCCGTGTTCTCGCGCACCTCTCATAACTTTCCCAGTGTTTTCCCCTGTGTTTTCGCGCACGTCCCATTGCGTCCCCTATATCGCCCTGTTTTCGTGCACATCCCATAGCTTCCACTATATTGCCCTGTTTTCGCGCACCTCTCATGTATTCCACTACATCGCTGTGTTTTCTGGCACCTCTGATGCATTCCCCTGTAATGCCAAGTTTTCGCGCACCTCTCATACTTTCCCCTATATCGCCGTATTTACGCGCACCTCTCATACCTCCCCCTATATCGCCATGTTTTTATGCACATCTCATACCGTCTCCTATATCGTTGTGTTTTCGCACACCTCTCATACCTTCCCCTATATCGCTGTGTATTCAGGCACCTCTCATGGCTTCCCCAAAATCGCCGTGTATTCATGCACATCTCATACCGTCCCCTATATCGCTGTGTTTTGGCACACCTCCCATAGTTCACCTACATCGCTGTTTTCACGCACATCCCATAGCTTCACCTTGATCACTGTGTTATTGCTCACCTCTCATAGCTTACCCTATATCGCCGTGTTTTCGCGCACCTTGCATGTCTTCACCTATATCGCTATGTTTTCGCTCCTATCATTAATTCCCCTATATCGCTGTGTTTTCTCGCACCTCTGATACATTCTCCTATATTGCCATGTTTTCGTGCACCTCTTACAATTTCCCCTATATCGCCGTGTTCTCGCCCACCTCTCAAACCTTCCCCTATATCACTGTTTTTTTTGCGCAAGTCACATAGCGTCCCCTATATCGCTGTATTTTCTCGCACCTCTGATACATTCCCCTGTTTCGCCGTGGTTTCGCGCACATCCCATAGGTTCCACTGTATTGCCCTCTTTTCGCGCACCTCCCATACCTTCCCCGATATCGCTGTGTTTTCATGCATCTCTCATACCTTCCCCTATATCGCTGTGTTTTTGCACACCTCTCATAACTTCCCCTACATCGCTGTGTTTTCTTGCACCTCTGATGCATTTATATGATTCGACAAGTTTTCGCGCACTTCTCATACTTTCCGCTATTTCGCTGTGTTTTCGTGCACCTCTCATAACTTCCCCTATATTGCTGTCTTGTCACGCACATCCCATAGTTTCACCTTTATCGCTGTTTTATTGCTCACCTCTCATAGCTTCCCCTTTATCGCCGTGTTTTCGCGCACCTCTCATGTCTTCCCCTAATAGCCCTGTTTTCACGCACCTCTCATAACTTCTCCTATATCGCTGTATTTTTGCGCTCCTCTCATATCTTCCCCTATATTGCCGTGCTTTCATGCACATCTCATAACGTCCCCTATATCGCCCTGTTTTCGCGCACCTCCCATACCTTCCCCGATATCGCTGTGTTTTCATGCACCTCTCATACCTTCCCCTATATCACTGTGCCTTCGCGCACCTCTCATACCTTCCCCTATATCGCCCTGTTTTTGCGCACCTCCCATACCTTCCCCGATATTGCTGTGCTTTCATGCACCTCTCAAACCTACCCCTATATGGCTGTGTTTTTGCGCACCTCTTATACCTTCCGCTACATCGCTGTGTTTTTGCGTACCTCTCATGGCTTCACCTATATCGCTGTGTTTTAGCTCCTCTCATAACTTCCCTACATCGCTGTGTTTTCTCGCCCCTCTGATGCATTCCCATGTATCGCCAACTTTTCGCGCACCTCTCATACTTTCCCCTATTTCGCCGTGTTTTCATGCACATCTCATACCGTCCCCAATATAACTGTGTTTTCGCGCACCTCCCTTAGAATCCCCTATATCGCTGTTCCTTCGTTCACCTCTCATACCTTCCCCTATTTCACTGTGCCTTCGTGCACCTCTCATACCTTCCACGATATCGCCCTGTTTTCGTGCACCTCTCATAATTTCCCTTATATTGCAGTGTTTTCATGCACTTCTCATAACGTTCCCTATATCGCCCTCTTTTCGCGCACCTCCCATACCTTCCCCGATATCGCTGTGTTTTCATGCTCTCTCATACCTTCCACTACATCGCTGTGTTTTTGCGCACCTCTCATATATTCCCCTATATCGCTGTGTTTTTGCACACCTCTCATAATTTCCCCTACATCGCTGTGTTTTCTCGCACCTCTGATGCATTTATATGAATCGACAAGTTTTCGCGCACCTCTCATACTTTCCGCTATTTCGCCGTGTTTTCGTGCACCTCTCATAGCTTCCCCTATATAGCCGTGTATTCATGCACATTTCATACATTCCCCTATATTGCTGTCTTTTCGTGCACATCCCATAGCTTCACCTTTATCGCTGTTTTATTGCTCACCTCTCATAGCTTCCCCTTTATCGCCGTGTTTTCGCGCACCTCTCATGTCTTCCCCTAATTGCCCTGTTTTCACGCACCTCTCATAACTTCTCCTATATCGCTGTATTTTTGCGCTCCTCTCATATCTTCCCCTATATTGCCGTGCTTTCATGCACATCTCATGACGTCCCCTATATCGCCCTGTTTTCGCGCACCTCCCATACCTTCCCCGATATTGCTGTGTTTTCATCCACCTCTCATACCTTCCCCTATATGGCTGTGTTTTTGTGCACCTCTGATACCTTCCCCTATACGCTGTGTTTTCGCGCACCTCTCATGGCTTCCCCTATATCGCCATGTTTTCGCGCAATCTCATACCGTCCCCTATATCGCTGTGTTTTGGCGCACATACCATAGCTTCACCTTTATCGCTGTGTTATTGCTCACCTCTCATAGCTTCCCCTATATCGCCGTGTTTTCGCGGACCTCTCATGTCTTCACCTATATCGCTATGTTTTCGCTCCTCTCATTACTTCCTTTATATCGCTGTGTTTCCTCGCACCTCTGATACATTCCCTTGTATCACCATGTTTTCGTGCACCTCTCATAATTTACCCTATATCGCCATATTCTCGCACACCTCTCATAATTTCCCCTATATCGCGGTGTTTTCACGCACGTCCCATAGCGTCCCCTATATCGCTGTGTTTTCGGGCACCTCTCGTATTGTCCCTATATCGCCATGTTTTCGCGCACATCCCATAGCTTTCACTATATTGCCCTGTTTTCATGCACCTCTCATGTCTTCCTCTATATTACTGTGTTTTCATGCACCTCCCATAGCATCCCCTATATCGATGTGCCTTAGCGCTCCTCTCATACCTTCCCCTATATCGCACTGTTTACGCGCAGCTGCCATTCCTTCCCCTATATCGCTTTGTTTTCACGCACCTCTAATAACTTCTCCTATATCGCTGTATTTTTGCGCATCTCTCAAACCTTCCCCTATATCGCCATGTTTTCATGCACATTTCATAACGTCCCCTATATCGCTGTGTATTCGCGCACCTGCCATAGAATCTGCTATATCGCTGTGCCTTCGCGCACATCTCATACCTTCCCTTATATTGCCCTGTTTTCGCGCACATCCCATAGCTTTGCCTTTATCGCCGTGTTTTCGCGCACCTCTCATACCTTCCCCAATATAACTGTGTTTTCGCGCACATCCCTTAGAATCCCCTAAATCGCTGTTCCTTCGTTCACCTCTCATACCTTCCCCTATATCACTGTGCCTTCGTGCACCTCTCATACCTTCCCCGATATCGCCCTGTTTTCGCGCACCTCTCATAACTTCTCTTATATCGCTGTATTTTTGCGCACCTCTCATATCTTCCCCTTTATCGCCGTGTTTTCGCGCACCTCTCATGTCTTCCCCTAATCGCCGTTTTCACGCACCTCTCATAACTTCTCCTATATTGCTGTATTTTTGCGCTCCTCTCATATTTTCCCCTATATTGCCGTGTTTCATGCACATCTCATAACGTCCCTTATATCGCCCTCTTTTCGCGCACCTCCCATACCTTCCCCGATATCGCTGTGTTTTGATGCATCTCTCATACCTTCCCCTATATCGCTGTGTTTTTGCACACCTCTCATAACTTTCCCTACATCGCTGTGTTTTCTTTCACCTCTGATGCATTTATATGAATCGACAAGTTTTCGCGCACCTCTCATACATTCCCCTATTTCGCTGTGATTTCCTGCACCTCTGTGGCATTCCACCGTATCGCCGTGTTTTTGCGCTCATCCCATAGTTTCGCCTACATCGCTGCGTTTTCGCTCACCTCTCATACCTTCCCCTATATCGCTGTGTTTTCGCTTCTCTCATAACTTCCCCTATATCGCTGTGATTTCTTGCACCTCTGTGGCATTCCACCGTATCGCCGTGTTTTTGCGCTCATCCCATAGCTTCGCCTACATCGCTGCGTTTTCGCTCACCTCTCATACCTTCCCCTATATCGTTGTCTTTTCGCGCACATCCCATATCTTCACCTTCATCTTCGCTCTGTTATTGCTCACCTCTCATAGCTTCCACTATATCACCGTGTTTTCGCGCACCTCTCATGTCTTCACCTATATCGCTATGTTTTTGCTCCTCTCATTACTTCCCTTATACCGCTGTGTTATCTCGCAACTCTGACACATTCCCCTGTATCGCCGTGTTTTCACGCACCTCTCATAATTTCCCCTATATCACCGTGTTCTCGCACACCTCTCATACATTCCGCTATATCACTGTGTTTTCGCGCACGTCCCATAGCGTCCCCTATATCGCTGTGTTTTCGGGCACCTCTCACAATTTCTCCTATATTGCTGTGTTTTTGCGCACCACTGATACCTTCCCCTATACGCTGTGTTTTCGCGCACCTCTCATGGCTTCCCCTATATCGCCATGTTTTCTCGCAATCTCATACCGTCCCCTATATCGCTGTGTTTTGGCGCACATACCATAGCTTCACCTTTATCGCTGTGTTATTGCTCACCTCTCATTGCTTCCCCTATATCGCCGTGTTTTCGCGCACCTCTCATGTCTTCACCTATATCGCTATGTTTTCGCTCCTCTCATTACTTCCCTTATATCGCTGTGTTTTCTCGCACCTCTGATACATTCCCTTGTATCGCCATGTTTTCGCGCACCTCTCATAATTTACCCTATATCGCCATGTTCTCGCACACCTCTCATAATTTCCCCTATATCGCTGTGTTTTCGCGCACGTCCCATAGCGTCCCCTATATCGCTGTGTTTTCGGGCACCTCTCATACTGTCCCTGTATCGCCATGTTTTCGCGCACACCCATAGCGTTCACTATATTGCCCTGTTTTCATGCACCTCTCATGTCTTCCTCTATATTACTGTGTTTTCATGCACCTCCCATAGCATCCCCTATATCGATGTGCCTTGGCGCTCCTCTCATACCTTCCCCTATATCGCCCTGTTTACGCGCAGCTCCCATTCCTTCCCCTATATCGCTGTGTTTTCATGCACCTCTCATACCTTCCCCTATATCGCCATGTTTTCATGCACATTTCATAACGTCCCCTATATCGCTGTGTATTAGCGCACCTCCCATAGAATCTGCTATATCGCTGTGCCTTCGCGCACATCTCATAGCTTTGCATTTATCGCCGTGTTTTCGCGCACCTCTCATGCCTTCACCTATATCGCTGTGTTTTCGCTCCTCTCTTGACTTCCCTTTTATCACTGTGTTTTCTCGCACCTCTGATACATTCCCCTGTATCGCCGTGTTCTCGCACACCTCTCATACCTTCCCGTATATCACTGTATTTTCGCGCACATCCAATAGCGTCCCTTATATCACTTTGTTTTCGGGCACCTCTTATACCGTTCCCTATATCGCCATGTTTTCGCACACATCCCATTGCTTCCACTATATTGCCCTTTTTTCGCGCACCTCTCATGTCTTCCCCTATATGACAGTGCTTTCGCGCACCTCTCAGAACATCCTCTTTATCGCTGTGCCTTCGCGTACCTCTCATACCTTCCCTTATATCGCCCTGTTTTCGCGCACCTCCCATACATTCCCCTATATAGCTGTGCTTTAGGGCACCTCTCATGCCTTCCCCTTTCTCGCTGTGTTTTCATGCACCTCTCATAACTTCTCCTATATCGCAGCATTTTTGCGCACCTCTCATACCTTCCCCCATATTGCCGTGTTTTCATGCACATCTCTTAATGTCCCCTATATTGCTGTGTATTCGCGCACCTCCCACAGCATCCCCTATATCACTGTGCCTTCGTGCACCTCTCATACCTTCCCCTATATCGCTGTGTTTTTGCGCACCTCTCATACCTTCCCCTACATCGCTGTGTTTTCACGCACCTCTCATAACTTCCCCTATATTGCTGTCTTGTCACGCACATCCCATAGCTTCACCTTTATCACTGTGTTATTGCTTACCTCTCATAGCTTCCCCTATATCGCCGGGTTTTCACGCACCACTCATGTCTTCACTTCTATCGCTATGTTTTCGCTCCTCTCATTACTTCCCTTAGGTCACTGTGTTTTTTCGCACCTCTGATACATTCCCCAGAATCGCCGTGTTCTCGCACACCTCTCATACCTTCCCCTATATCACTGTGCTTTCGCGCACGTCCCATAGCATCCCCTATATCACTGTGCCTTCACGCACTTCTCATACCTTTCCCTATATCGCCCTGTTTTCACGTACCTCCCATACCTTCCCCGATATCGCTGCGTTTTCGCTCACCTCTCATACCTTCCCCTATATCGTTGTCTTTTCGCGCACATCCCATATCTTCACCTTTATCGCTGTGTTATTGCTCACCTCTCATAGCTTCCACTATATCACCGTGTTTTCGCGTACCTCTCATGTCTTCACCTATATCGCTATGTTTTTGCTCCTCTCATTACTTCCCTTATACCGCTGTGTTATCTCGCAACTCTGATACATTCCACTGTATCGCCGTGTTTTCGCGCACCTCTCATAATTTCCCGTATATCACTGTATTTTCGCGCACGTCCCATAGCGTCCCCTATATCACTGTGTTTTCGGGCACCTCTTATACCGTTCCCTATATCGCCATGTTTTCGCACACATCCCATTGCTTCCACTATATTGCCCTGTTTTTGCGCACATCTCATGTCTTCCCCTATATCACAGTGCTTTCGCGCACCTCTCAGAGCATCCTCTTTATCGCTGTGCCTTCGCGCACCTCTCATACCTTCCCTTATATCGCCCTGTTTTCGCGCACCTCCCATACATTCCCCTATATCGCTGTGTTTTAGTGCACCTCTCATGCCTTCCCCTATATCGCTGTGTTTTCATGCACCTCTCATAACTTGTCCTGTATCGCAGCATTTTTGCGCACCTCTCATACCTTCCCCCATATTGCCGTGTTTTCATGCACATCTCATAACGTCCCCTATATTGCTGTGTATTCGCGCACCTCCCACAGCATCCCCTATATCACTGTGCCTTCGTGCACCTCTCATACCTTCCCCTATATCGCTGTGTTTTTGCGCACCTCTCATACCTTCCCCTACATCGCTGTGTTTTCACGCACCTCTCATAACTTCCCCTATATTGCTGTCTTCTCACGCACATCCCATAGCTTCACCTTTATCATTGTGTTATTGCTTACCTCTCATAGCTTCCCCTATATCGCCGGGATTTCGCGCACCACTCATGTCTTCACTTCTATCGCTATGTTTTCGCTCCTCTCATTACTTCCCTTATGTCGCTGTGTTTTTTCGCACCTCTGATAAATTCCCCAGTATCGCCGTGTTCTCGCACACCTCTCATGCCTTCCCCTATATCACTGTGCTTTAACGCACGTCCCATAGCATCCCCTATACCACTGTGCCTTCACGCACTTCTCATACCTTTCCCTATATCGCCCTGTTTTCACGCACCTCTCATAACTTCTGCTGTATCGTTGTATTTTTGCGCTCCTCTCATATCTTCCCCTATATTGCCGTGTTTTCATGCACATCTCACAACGTCCCCTATATCGCCCTGTTTTCGCGCACCTCCCATACCTTCTCCGATATCGCTGTGTTTTCATGCACCTCTCATACCTTCCCCTATATTGCTGTTCCTTCGTTCACCTCTCATAACTTCCCTACATCGCTGTGTTTTCTCGCACCTCTGATGCATTCCCCTGTATCGCCGTGTTTTCGTGCACTTCTCATAACGTCCCCTATATAGCTGTGTATTCGTGCACCTCCCATGGCCCCCTATATCACTGTGCCTTCGCGCACCTCTCATATCTTCCCCTATATCGCCCTGTTTTCGCTTACTTCCCATAACTTTCCCGATATCGCTGTGTTTTTGCACACCTCTCATACCTTCCCCTATATCGCTGTGTTTTCATGCACCTCTCATGGCTTCCCCAATATCGCCGTGTATTCATGCACATATCGTACTGTCCCCTTTATCGCTGTGTTTTTGCGTACCTCTCATGGCTTCCCCTATATCGCTGTATTTTAGCTCCTCTCATAACTTCCCTACATCGCTGTGTTTTCTCGCCCCTCTGATGCATTCCCATGTATCGCCAACTTTTCGCGCACCTCTCATACTTTCCCCTATTTCGCCGTGTTTTCATGCACCTCTCATAGCTTCCCATATATAGCCGTGTTTTCATGCACATCTCATACCGTCCCCAATATAACTGTGTTTTCGCGCACCTCCCTTACAATCCCCTATGTCGCTATTCCTTCGTTCACCTCTCATACCTTCCCCTATATCACTGTGCCTTCGTGCACCTCTCATACCTTCCACAATATCGCCCTCTTTTCGCGCACCTCTCATAATTTCCCCTACATCGCTGTGTTTTCTCGCACCTCTGACGCATCTATATGAATCGACAAGTTTTCGCGCACCTCTCATACTTTCCCCTATTTCGCTGTGTTTTCGTTCACCTCTCATGGCTTCCCCGATATCGCCATGTATTCATGCACATTTCATACATTCCCCTATATTGCTGTCTTTTCGTGCACATCCCATAGCTTCACCTTTATCGCTGTTTTATTTCTCACCTCTCATAGCTTACCCTTTATCGCCGTGTTTTCGCGCACCTCTCTTGTCTTCCCCTAATTGCCCTGTTTTCACGCACCTCTCATAACTTCTCCTGTATCGCTGTATTTTTGCGCTCCTCTCATATCTTCCCCTATATGGCCGTGTTTTCATGCACGTCTCACAACGTCCCCTATATTGCCCTGTTTTCGCGCACCTCCCATACCTTCTCCGATATCGCTGTGTTTTCATGCACCTCTAATACCTTCCCCTATATCGCTGTGTTTTTGCACACCTCTCATAACTTCCCCTACATTGCTGTGTTTTCTCGTACCTCTGATGCATTTATATGAATCGACAAGTTTTCGCGCACCTCTCATACTTTCCGCTATTTCGCTGTGTTTTCGTGCACCTCTCATAGCTTCCCCTATATCACTGTACCTTCGTTCACCTCTCATACAATCCCCTATAACGCCCTGCTTTTGCGTACCTCACATACCTTTCCCTATATCACTGTGTTTTCACGCAACTTTCATAACTTCCCCTATATCGTTGTGTTTTTGCGCACCTCTCATACCTTCCCCTATATCGCTGCGTTTTCGCTTCTCTCATAACTTCCCCTATATCGCTGTGATTTCTTGCACCTCTGTGGCATTCCACCGTATCGCCGTGTTTTTGTGCTCATCCCATAGCTTCACCTACATCGCTGCGTTTTTGCTTACCTCTCATACCTTCCCCTATATCGTTGTCTTTTCGCGCACATCCCATATCTTCACCTTTATCGCTGTGTTATTGCTCACCTCTCATAGCTTCCACTATATCGCCGTGTTTTCGTGTACCTCTCATGTCTTCACCTATATCGCTATGTTTTTGCTCCTCTCATTACTTCCCTTATACCGCTGTGTTATCTTGCAACTCTGACACATTCCCCTTTATCGCCCTGTTTTTCGCGCACCTCTCATAATTTCCCCTATATCGCCGCGTTCTCGCACACCTCTCATACATTCCGCTATATCACTGTGTTTTCGCGCACGTCCCATAGCGTCCCCTATATCGCTGTGTTTTCGGGCACCTCTCACAACTTCTCCTATATTGCTGTGTTTTTGCGCACCTCTGATACCTTCCCCGATACGCTGTGTTTTCGCGCACCTCTCATGGCTTCCCCAATATCGCCATGTTTTCGCGCAATCTCATACCGTCCCCTATATCGGTGTGTTTTGGCGCACATACCATAGCTTCACCTTTATCGCTGTGTTATTGCTCACTTCTCATAGCTTCCCCTATATCGCCGTGTTTTCGCGGACCTCTCATGTCTTCACCTATATCGCTATGTTTTCGCTCCTCTCATTACTTCCCTTATATCGCTGTGTTTTCTCGCACATCTGATACATTCCCTTGTATCGCCATGTTTTCGCGCACCTCTCATAATTTACCCTATATCGCCATGTTCTCGCACACCTCTCATAATTTCCCCTATATCGCTGTGTTTTCGCGCACGTCCCATAGCGTCCCCTATATCGCTGTGTTTTCGGGCACCTCTCATACTGTCCCTGTATCGCCATGTTTTCGCGCACATCCCATATCTTTCACTATATTGCCCTGTTTTCATGCACCTCTCATGTCTTCCTCTATGTTACTGTGTTTTCATGCACCTCCCATAGCATCCCCTATATCGATGTGCCTTAGCGCTCCTCTCATACCTTCCCCTATATCGCCCTGTTTACGCGCAGCTCCCATACATTCCCCTATATCGCTGTGTTTTAGTGCACCTCTCATGCCTTCCCCTATATCGCTGTTTTCATGCACCTCTCATAACTTCTCCTATATCGCAGCATTTTTGCGCACCTCTCATAACTTCCCCCATATTGCCGTGTTTTCATGCACATCTCATAACGTCCCTTATATTGCTCTGTATTCGCGCACCTCCCACAGCATCCCCTATATCACTGTGCCTTCGTGCACCTCTCATACCTTCCCATATATCGCTGTGTTTTTGCGCACCTCTCATACCTTCCCCTACATCGCTGTTTTCACGCACCTCTCATAACTTCCCCTATATTGCTGTCTTGTCACGCACATCCCATAGCTTCACCTTTATCACTGTGTTGTTGCTTACCTCTCATAGCTTCCCCTATATCGCCGGGATTTCGCGCACCACTCATGTCTTCACTTCTATCGCTATGTTTTCGCTCCTCTCATTACTTCCCTTATGTCGCTGTGTTTTTTCGCACCTCTGATAAATTCCCCAGTATCACCGTGTTCTCGCACACCTCTCATACCTTCCCCTATATCACTGTGCTTTCGCGCACGTCCCATAGCATCCCCTATATCACTGTACCTTCACGAACTTCTCATACCTTTCCCGATATCGCCCTGTTTTCACGCACCTCCCACACCTTCCCCGATATCGCTGTGTTTTCCTGCACCTCTCAGAACTTCCCCTATATCACTGTGTATTTGCGCACCTCTCATAAATTCCACTATATCGCTGTGTTTTTGCACACCGCTCATAACTTCCCCTACATCACTGTGTTTTCTCGCACCTCTGATGCATTTATATGAATCGACAAGTTTTCGCGCACCTCTCATACTTTCCCCTATTTTGCCGTGTTTTCGTGCACCTCTCATAGCTTCCTCTATATAGCCGTGTATTCATGCACATTTCATACATTCCCCTATATTGCTGTCTTTTTGTGCACATCCCATAGCTTCACCTTTATCGCTGTTTTATTGCTCACCTCTCATAGCTTCCCCTTTATCGCCGTATTTTCGCGCACCTCTCATGTCTTCCCCTAATTGCTCTGTTTTCACGCACCTCTCATAACTTCTCCTATATCGCTGTATTTTTGCGCTCCTCTCATATCTTCCCCTATATTGCCATGCTTTCATGCACATCTCATAACGTCCTCTATATCGCCCTGTTTTGTGGCACCTCCCATACCTTCCCCGATATCGCTGTGTTTTCATGCACCTCTCATACTTTCCCCTATATCACTGTGCCTTCGCGCACCTCTCATACCTTCCTCTATATCGCCCTCTTTTCGCGCACCTCTCATACCTTCCCCTATATGGCTGTGTTTTTGCGCACCTCTGATACCTTCCCCTATACGCTGTGTTTTCGCGCACCTCTCATGGCTTCCCCTATATCGCCATGTTTTCGCGCAATCTCATACCGTCCCCGATATCGCTGTGTTTTTGCGCACATCCCATAGCTTCACCTTTATCACTGTGTTATTGCTTACCTCTCATAGCTTCCCCTATTTCGCCGGGTTTTCGCGCAGCACTCATGTCTTCACTTCTATCGCTATGTTTTCGCTCCTCTCATTACTTCCCTTATGTCGCTGTGTTTTTTCGCACCTCTGATAAATTCCCCAGTATCACCGTGTTCTCGCACACCTCTCATACCTTCCCCTATATCACTGTGCTTTCGCGCACGTCCCATAGCATCCCCTATATCACTGTGCCTTCACGCACTTCTCATACCTTTCCCTATATCGCCCTGTTTTCACGCACCTCCCATACCTTCCCCGATATCGCTGTGTTTTCATGCACCTCTCAGAACTTCCCCTATATCACTGTGTATTTGCGCACCTCTCATACCTTCCCCTATATCGCTGTGTTTTTGCACACCTCTCATACCTTCCCCTATATCGCTGTGTTTTCGCGCACCTCTCATGGCTTCCATGATATCGCCGTGTATTCATGCACATTTCATACATTCCCCTATATTGCTGTCTTTTCGTGCACATCCCATAGCTTCACCTTTATCGCTGTTTTATTGCTCACCTCTCATAGCTTCCCCTTTATCGCCGTGTTTTCGCGCACCTCTCCTGTCTTCCCCTAATCGCCCTGTTTTCACGCACCTCTCATAACTTCTCCTATATCGCTGTATTTTTGCGCTCCTCTCATATCTTCCCCTATATTGCCGTGCTTTCATGCACATCTCATAACGTCCCCTATATCGCCCTGTTTTCGCGCACCTCCCATACCTTCCCCGATATCGCTGTGTTTTCATGCACCTCTCATACCTTCCCCTATATGGCTGTGTTTTTGCGCACCTCTCATACATTCCCCTATATCTCTGTGTTTTTGCTCACCTCTCATACCTTCGGCTACATCGCTGTGTTTTTGCGCACCTCTCATGGCTTCCCCTATATCGCTGTGTTTTAGCTCCTCTCATAACTTCCCTACATCGCTGTGTTTTCTCGCCCCTCTGATGCATTCCCATGTATCGCCAACTTTTCGCGCACCTCTCATACTTTCCCCTATTTCGCCGTGTTTTCATGCACATCTCATACCGTCCCCAATATCACTGTGTTTTCGCGCACCTCCCTTAGAATCCCCTATATCGCTGTTCCTTCGTTCACCTCTCATACCTTCCCCTATATCACTGTGCCTTCGTGCACCTCTCATACCTTCCACGATATCGCCCTGTTTTCGCGCACCTCTCATAATTTCCCCTATATTGCCGTGTTTTCATGCATTTCTCATAACGTTCCCTATATCGCCCTCTTTTCGCGCACCTCCCATACCATCCCCGATATCGCTGTGTTTTCATGCATCTCTCATACTTTCCCCTACATCGCTGTGTTTTTGCGCACCTCTCATACATTCCCCTATATCGCTGTGTTTTTGCACACCTCTCATAACTTCCCCTACATCGCTGTGTTTTCTCGCACCTCTGATGCATTTATATGAATCGACAAGTTTTCGCGCACCTCTCATACTTTCCCCTATTTTGCCGTGTTTTCGTGCACCTCTCATAGCTTCCTCTATATAGCCGTGTATTCATGCACATTTCATACATTCCCCTATATTGCTGTCTTTTTGTGCACATCCCATAGCTTCACCTTTATCGCTGTTTTATTGCTCACCTCTCATAGCTTCCCCTTTATCGCCGTATTTTCGCGCACCTCTCATGTCTTCCCCTAATTGCTCTGTTTTCACGCACCTCTCATAACTTCTCCTATATCGCTGTATTTTTGCGCTCCTCTCATATCTTCCCCTATATTGCCGTGTTTTCATGCACATCTCACAACGTCCCCTATATCACCCTGTTTTCGCGCATCCCCCATACCTTCTCCGATATCGCTGTGTTTTCATGCACCTCTCATACCTTCCCCTATATCACTGTGCCTTAGCGCACCTCTCATACCTTCCCCTATATCGCCCTGTTTTCGGGCACCTCCCATACCTTCCCCGATATTGCTGTGTTTTCATGCACCTCTCATACCTTCCCCTATATGGCTGTGTTTTTGCGTACCTCTCATACCTTCCCCTATATCTCTGTGCTTTTGCACACCTCTGATACCTTCCGCTACATCGCTGTGTTTTCATGCACTTCTCATAACGTCCCCTATATCGCCCTGTTTTCACGCACCTCCCATACCTTCCCCGATATCGCTGTGTTTTAATGCACCTCTCATACCTTCCCCTATATCACTGTGCCTTCGTGCACCTCTCATACCTTCCCCGATATCGCTCTGTTTTCGCGCACCTCTCATAACTTCTCCTATATCGCTGTATTTTTGCACACCTCTCATAATTTCCCCTATATTGCAGTGTTTTCATGCACTTCTCATAACGTCCCCTATATCGCCCTCTTTTCGCGCACCTCCCATATCTTCCCCGATATCGCTGCGTTTTGATGCATCTCTCATACCTTTCCCTATATCGCTGTGTTTTTGCACACCTCTCATAACTTCCCCTACATCGCTGTGTTTTCTCGTACCTCTGATGCATTTATATGAATCGACAAGTTTTCGCGCACCTCTCATACTTTCCCCCATTTCGCTGTGTTTTCGTGCACCTCTCATAGCTTCCCCTATACAGCCGTGTTTTCATGCACATCTCATACCGTCCCCAATATCACTGTGTTTTCGCGCACCTCCCTTAGCATCCCCTATATCGCTGTTCCTTCGTTCACCTCTCATACAATCCCCTATATCACCCTGTTTTCGTGCAGCTCTCATACCTTTCCCTATATCGCTGTGTTTTCAAGCACCTCTCATAACTTCCCCTGTATCACCCTGTTTTCGCACAGCTCTCATACCTTTCCTTATATCACTGTGTTTTCACGCACCTTTCATAACTTCCCCTATATCGCTGTATTTTTGCGCTCCTCTCATATCTTCCCCTATATTGCTGTGTTTTCATGCACGTCTCACAACGTCCCCTATATTGCCCTGTTTTCGTGCACCTCCCATACCTTCTCCGATATCGCTGTGTTTTCATGCACCTCTCATACCTTCCCCTATATCGCTGTGTTTTTGCACACCTCTCATAACTTCCCCTACATCGCTGCGTTTTCTCGTACCTCTGATGCATTTATATGAATCGACAAGTTTTCGCGCACCTCTCATACTTTCCGCTATTTTGCTGTGTTTTCGTGCACCTCTCATAGCTTCCCCTATATCACTGTGTTTTCGCGCACATCTCTTAGCATCCCCTATATCGCTGTTCCTTTGGTTCACCTCTCATACAATCCCCTATAACGCCCTGCTTTTGCGTACCTCACATACCTTCCCCTATATCGATGTGTTTTCACGCACCTCTCATAACTTCCCCTATATCACCCTGTTTTCGTGCAGCTCTCATATCTTTCCCTATATCGCTGCGTTTTCACGCACCTCTCATAAATTCCCCTGTATCATCCTGTTTTCGCACAGCTCTCATACCTTTCCCTATATCACTGTGTTTTCACGCAACTTTCATAACTTCCCCTATATCGCTGTGTTTTTGCGCACCTCTCATACCTTCCCCTATATCGCTGTGTTTTCGCTTCTCTCATAACTTCCCGTATATCGCTGTGATTTCTTGCACCTCTGTGGCATTCCACCGTATCGCCGTGTTTTTGCGCTCATCCCATAGCTTCACCTACATCGCTGCGTTTTTGCTCACCTCTCATACCTTCCCCTATATCGTTGTCTTTTCGCGCACATCCCATATCTTCACCTTTATCGCTGTGTTATTGCTCACCTCCCATAGCGTCCCCTATATCGCTGTGTTTTCGTGCACGTCCCATAGCGTCCCCTATATCGCTGTGTTTTCGGGCACCTCTCATACTGTCCCTGTATCGCCATGTTTTCGCGCACCTCTCATAATTTACCCTATATCGCTGTGTTTTCGCGCACGTCCCATAGCATCCCCTATATCGCTGTGTTTTCGGGCACCTCTCATACTGTCCCTGTATCGCCATGTTTTCGCGCACATCCCATAGCTTTCACTATATTGCCCTGTTTTCATGCACCTCTCATGTCTTCCTCTATGTTACTGTGTTTTCATGCAACTCCCATAGCATCCCCTATATCGATGTGCCTTAGCGCTCCTCTCATACCTTCCCCTATATCGCCCTGTTTACACGCAGCTCCCATACATTCCCCTATATCGCCCTATTTTCGCGCACCTCTCATAATTTCCCCTATATCGCTGTGTTCTCGCACACCTCTCATACATTCCGCTATATCACTGTGTTTTCGCGCACGTCCCATAGCGTCCCCTATATCGCTGTGTTTTCGGGCACCTCTCACAACTTCTCCTCTATTGCTGTGTTTTTGCACACCTCTGCTACCTTCCCCTATACGCTGTGTTTTCACGCACCTCTCATGGCTTCCCCTATATCGCCATGTTTTCGCGCAATCTCATACCGTCCCCTATATCGCTGTGTTTTGGCGCACATACCATAGCTTCACCTTTATCGCTGTGTTATTGCTCACCTCACATAGCTTCTACTATATCGCCGTGTTTTCACGTACCTCTCATGTCTTCACCTATATCGCTATGTTTTTGCTCCTCTCATTACTTCCCTTATACCGCTGAGTTATCTCGCAACTCTGACACATTCCCCTGTATCGCCGTGTTTTCGCGCACCTCTCATAATTTCCCCTATATCGCTGTGTTCTCGCACACCTCTCATACATTCTGCTATATCACTGTGTTTTCGCGCACGTCCCATAGCGTCCCCTATATCGCTGTGTTTTCGGGCACCTCTCACAACTTCTCCTATATTGCTGTGTTTTTGCACACCTCTGATACCTTCCCCTATACGCTATGTTTTCACGCACCTCTCATGGCTTCCCCTATATCGCCATGTTTTCGCGCAATCTCATACCGTCCCCTATATCGCTGTGTTTTGGCGCACATACCATAGCTTCACCTTTATCGCTGTGTTATTGCTCACCCCTCATAGCTTCCCCTATATCGCCGTGTTTGCGCGGACCTCTCATGCCTTCACCTATATCGCTATGTTTTCGCTCCTCTCATTACTTCCCTTATATCGCTGTGTTTTCTCGCACCTCTGATACATTCCCTTGTATCGCCATGTTTTCGCGCACGTCCCATAGCGTCCCCTATATCGCTGTGTTTTCGGGCACCTCTCATACTGTCACTGTATCGCCATGTTTTTGCGCACATCCCATAGCTTTCACTATATTGCCCTGTTTTCATGCACCTCTCATGTCTTCCTCTATGTTACTGTGTTTTCACGCACCTCCCATAGCATCCCCTATATCGATGTGCCTTAGCGCTCCTCTCATACCTTCTCCTATATCGCCCTGTTTACACGCAGCTCCCATTCCTTCCCCTATATCGCTGTGTTTTCACGCACCTCTAATAACTTCTCCTATATCGCTGCATTTTTGCGCATCTCTCAAACCTTCCCCTATATCGCCATGTTTTCATGCACATTTCATAACGTCCTCTATATCGCTGTGTATTAGCGCACCTCCCATAGAATCTGCTATATCGCTGTGCCTTCGCGCACATCTCATACCTTCCCCTATATTGCCCTGTTTTCGCGCAAATCCAATAGCTTTGCCTTTATCGCCGTGTTTTCGGGCACCTCTCATGCCTTCACCTATATCGCTATGTTTTCGCTCCTCTCATGACTTCCCTTATATCACTGTGTTTTCTCGCACCTCTGATACATTCCCCTGTATCGCCGTGTTCTCGCACACCTCTCATACCTTCCCGTATATCACTGTATTTTCGCGCACGTCCCATAGCGTCCCCTATATCACTGTGTTTTCGGGCACCTCTTATGCCGTTCCCTATATCGCCATGTTTTCGCACACATCCCATTGCTTCCACTATATTGCCCTGTTTTTGCGCACCTCTCATGTCTTCCCCTATATCACAGTGCTTTCGCGCACCTCACATAGCATCCTCTTTATCGCTGTGCCTTCGCGCACCTCTCATACCTTCCCTTATATCGCCCTGTTTTCGCGCACCTCCCATACATTCCCCTATATCGCTGTGTTTTAGTGCACCTCCCATGCCTTCCCCTATATCGCTGTGTTTTCATGCACCTCTCATAACTTCTCCTGTATCGCAGCATTTTTGCGCACCTCTCATACCTTCCCCCATATTGCCGTGTTTTCATGCACATCTCATAACGTCCCCTATATTGCTGTGTATTCGCGCACCTCCCACAGCATCCCCTATATCACTGTGCCTTCGTGCACCTCTCATACCTTCCCCTATATCGCTGTGTTTTTGCGCACCTCTCATACCTTCCCCTACATCGCTGTGTTTTCACGCACCTCTCATAACTTCCCCTATATTGCTGTCTTCTCACGCACATCCCATAGCTTCACCTTTATCATTGTGTTATTGCTTACCTCTCATAGCTTCCCCTATATCGCCGGGATTTCGCGCACCACTCATGTCTTCACTTCTATCGCTATGTTTTCGCTCCTCTCATTACTTCCCTTATGTCGCTGTGTTTTTTCGCACCTCTGATAAATTCCCCAGTATCGCCGTGCTCTCGCACACCTCTCATACCTTCCCCTATATCACTGTGCTTTCGCGCACGTCCCATAGCATCCCCTATATCACTGTGCCTTCACGCACTTCTCATACCTTTCCCTATATCGCCCTGTTTTCACGCACCTCTCATAACTTCTCCTGTATCGCTGTATTTTTGCGCTCCTCTCATATCTTCCCCTATATCGCCGTGTTTTCATGCACATCTCACAACGTCGCCTATATCGCCCTGTTTTCGCGCACCTCTCATACTTTCCGCTATTTCGCTGTGTTTTCGTGCACCTCTCATAACTTCCCCTATATCACCCTGTTTTCGTGCAGCTTTCATATCATTCCCTATATCGCTGCGTTTTCACGCATCTCTCAGAACTTCCCCTGTATCATCCTGTTTTCGCACAGCTCTCATACCTTTCCCTATATCGCCCTGTTTTCACGCACCTCCCATACCTTCCCCGATATCGCTGTGTTTTCATGCACCTCTCAGAACTTCCCCTATATCACTGTGTATTTGCGCACCTCTCATACCTTCCCCTATATCGCTGTGTTTTTGCACACCTCTCATACCTTCCCCTATATCGCTGTGTTTTCGCGCACCTCCCATGGCTTCCCCGATATCGCCGTGTATTCATGCACATTTCATACATTCCCCTATATTGCTGTCTTTTCGTGCACATCCCATAGCTTCACCATTATCGCTGTTTTATTGCTCACCTCTCATAGCTTCCCCTTTATCGCCGTGTTTTCGCGCACCTCTCATGTCTTCCCCTAATCGCCCTGTTTTCACGCACCTCTCATAACTTCTCCTATATCGCTGTATTTTTGCGCTCCTCTCATATCTTCCCCTATATTGCCGTGCTTTCATGCACATCTCATAACGTCCCCTATATCGCCCTGTTTTCGCGCACCTCCCATACCTTCCCCGATATCGCTGTGTTTTCATGCACCTCTCATACCTTCCCCTATATCACTGTGCCCTCGCTTCTCTCATAACTTCCCCTATATCGCTGTGATTTCTTGCACCTCTGTGGCATTCCACCGTATCGTCGTGTTTTTGCGCTCATCCCATAGCTTCACCTACATCACTGCGTTTTCGCTCACCTCTCATACCTTCCCCTATATCGTTGTCTTTTCGCGCACATCCCATATCTTCACCTTTATCGCTGTGTTATTGCTCACCTCTCATAGCTTCCACTATATCGCCGTGTTTTCGCGTACCTCTCATGTCTTCACCTATATCGCTATGTTTTTGCTCCTCTCATTACTTCCCTTACACCGCTGTGTTATCTCGCAACTCTGACACATTCCCCTGTATCGCCGTGTTTTCGCGCACCTCTCATAATTTCCCCTATATCGCCGTGTTCTCGCACACCTCTCATACATTCCGCTATATCACTGTGTTTTCGCGCACGTCCCATAGCGTCCCCTATATCGCTGTGTTTTCGGGCACCTCTCACAACTTCTCCTATATTGCTGTGTTTTTGCGCACCTCTGATACCTTCCCCGATACGCTGGGTTTTCGCGCACCTCTCATGGCTTCCCCTATATCGCCATGTTTTGGCGCAATCTCATACCGTCCCCTATATCGGTGTGTTTTGGCGCACATACCATAGCTTCACCTTTATCGCTGTGTCATTGCTCACCTCTCATAGCTTCCCCTATATCGCCGTGTTTTCGCGGACCTCTCATGTCTTCACCTATATCGCTATGTTTTCGCTTCTCTCATTACTTCCCTTATATCGCTGTGTTTTCTCGCACCTCTGATACATTCCCTTGTATCGCCATGTTTTCGCGCACCTCTCATAATTTACCCTATATCGCCATGTTCTCGCACACCTCTCATAATTTCCCCTATATCGCTGTGTTTTCGCGCACGTCCCATAGCGTCCCCTATATCGCTGTGTTTTCGGGCACCTCTCATACTGTCCCTGTATCGCCATGTTTTCGCACACATCCCATATCTTTCACTATATTGCCCTGTTTTCATGCACCTCTCATGTCTTCCTCTATGTTACTGTGTTTTCATGCACCTGCCATAGCATCCCCTATATCGATGTGCCTTAGCGCTCCTCTCATACCTTCCCCTATATCGCCCTGTTTACGCGCAGCTCCCATACATTCCCCTATATCGCTGTGTTTTAGTGCACCTCTCATGCCTTCCCCTATATCGCTGTGTTTTCATGCACCTCTCATAACTTCTCCTATATCGTAGCATTTTTGCGCACCTCTCATACCTTCCCCCATATTGCCGTGTTTTCATGCACATCTCATAACGTCCCTTATATTGCTCTGTATTCGCGCACCTCCCACAGCATCCCCTATATCACTGTGCCTTCGTGCACCTCTCATACCTTCCCTTATATCGATGTGTTTTTGCGCACCTCTCATACTTTCCCCTACATCGCTGTTTTCACGCAGCTCTCATAACTTCCCCTATATTGCTGTCTTGTCACGCACATCCCATAGCTTCATCTTTATCACTGTGTTATTGCTTACCTCTCATAGCTTCCCCTATATCGCTGGGATTTCGCGCACCACTCATGTCTTCACTTCTATCGCTATGTTTTCGCTCCTCTCATTACTTCCCTTATGTCGCTGTGTTTTTTCGCACCTCTGATAAATTCCCCAGTATCACCGTGTTCTCGCACACCTCTCATACCTTCCCCTATATCACTGTGCTTTCGCGCACGTCCCATAACGTCCCCTATATCACTGTGCCTTCACGCACTTCTCATACCTTTCCCTATATCGCCCTGTTTTCACGCACCTCCCATACCTTCCCCGATATCGCTGTGTTTTCATGCACCTCTCAGAACTTCCCCTATATCACTGTGTATTTGCGCACCTCTCATACCTTCCCCTATATCGCTGTGTTTTTGCACACCTCTCATACCTTCCCCTATATCGCTGTGTTTTCGCGCACCTCTCATGGCTTCCCCGATATCGCCGTGTATTCATGCACATTTCATACATTCCCCTATATTGCTGTCTTTTCGTGCACATCCCATAGCTTCACCATTATCGCTGTTTTATTGCTCACCTCTCATAGCTTCCCCTTTATCGCCGTGTTTTCGCGCACCTCTCATGTCTTCCCCTAATCGCCCTGTTTTCACGCACCTCTCATAACTTCTCCTATATCGCTGTATTTTTGCGCTCCTCTCATATCTTCCCCTATATTGCCGTGCTTTCATGCACATCTCATAACGTCCCCTATATCGCCCTGTTTTCGCGCACCTCCCATACCTTCCCCGATATCGCTGTGTTTTCATGCACCTCTCATACCTTCCCCTATATCACTGTGCCCTCGCTTCTCTCATAACTTCCCCTATATCGCTGTGATTTCTTGCACCTCTGTGGCATTCCACCGTATCGCCGTGTTTTTGCGCTCATCCCATAGCTTCACCTACATCGCTGCGTTTTCGCTCACCTCTCATACCTTCCCCTATATCGTTGTCTTTTCGCGCACATCCCATATCTTCACCTTTATCGCTGTGTTATTGCTCACTTCTCATAGCTTCCACTATATCGCCGTGTTTTCGCGTACCTCTCATGTCTTCACCTATATCGCTATGATTTTGCTCCTCTCATTACTTCCCTTACACCGCTGTGTTATCTCGCAACTCTGACACATTCCCCTGTATCGCCGTGTTTTCGCGCACCTCTCATAATTTCCCCTATATCGCCGTGTTCTCGCACACCTCTCATACATTCCGCTATATCACTGTGTTTTCGCGCACGTCCCATAGCGTCCCCTATATCGCTGTGTTTTCGGGCACCTCTCACAACTTCTCCTATATTGCTGTGTTTTTGCGCACCTCTGATACCTTCCCCGATACGCTGGGTTTTCGCGCACCTCTCATGGCTTCCCCTATATCGCCATGTTTTGGCGCAATCTCATACCGTCCCCTATATCGGTGTGTTTTGGCGCACATACCATAGCTTCACCTTTATCGCTGTGTCATTGCTCACCTCTCATAACTTCCCCTATATCGCCGTGTTTTCGCGGACCTCTCATGTCTTCACCTATATCGCTATGTTTCGCTTCTCTCATTACTTCCCTTATATCGCTGTGTTTTCTCGCACCTCTGATACATTCCCTTGTATCGCCATGTTTTCGCGCACCTCTCATAATTTACCCTATATCGCCATGTTCTCGCACACCTCTCATAATTTCCCCTATATCGCTGTGTTTTCGCGCACGTCCCATAGCGTCCCCTATATCGCTGTGTTTTCGGGCACCTCTCATACTGTCCCTGTATCGCCATGTTTTCGCACACATCCCATATCTTTCACTATATTGCCCTGTTTTCATGCACCTCTCATGTCTTCCTCTATGTTACTGTGTTTTCATGCACCTGCCATAGCATCCCCTATATCGATGTGCCTTAGCGCTCCTCTCATACCTTCCCCTATATCGCCCTGTTTACGCGCACCTCCCATACATTCCCCTATATCGCTGTGTTTTAGTGCACCTCCCATGCCTTCCCCTATATCGCTGTGTTTTCATGCACCTCTCATAACTTCTCCTATATCGCAGCATTTTTGCGCACCTCTCATACCTTCCCCCATATTGCCGTGTTTTCATGCACATCTCATAACGTCCCTTATATTGCTCTGTATTCGCGCACCTCCCACAGCATCCCCTATATCACTGTGCCTTCGTGCACCTCTCATACCTTCCCTTATATCGATGTGTTTTTGCGCACCTCTCATACTTTCCCCTACATCGCTGTTTTCACGCAGCTCTCATAACTTCCCCTATATTGCTGTCTTGTCACGCACATCCCATAGCTTCATCTTTATCACTGTGTTATTGCTTACCTCTCATAGCTTCCCCTATATCGCCGGGATTTCGCGCACCACTCATGTCTTCACTTCTATCGCTATGTTTTCGCTCCTCTCATTACTTCCCTTATGTCGCTGTGTTTTTTCGCACCTCTGATAAATTCCCCAGTATCACCGTGTTCTCGCACACCTCTCATACCTTCCCCTATATCACTGTGCTTTCGCGCACGTCCCATAGCATCCCCTATATCACTGTGCCTTCACGCACTTCTCATACCTTTCCCTATATCGCCCTGTTTTCACGCACCTCCCATACCTTCCCCGATATCGCTGTGTTTTCATGCACCTCTCAGAACTTCCCCTATATCACTGTGTATTTGCGCACCTCTCATACTTTCCCCTATATCGCTGTGTTTTTGCACACCTCTCATACCTTCCCCTATATCGCTGTGTTTTCGCGCACCTCTCATGGCTTCCCCGATATCGCCGTGTATTCATGCACATTTCATACATTCCCCTATATTGCTGTCTTTTCGTGCACATCCCATAGCTTCACCTTTATCGCTGTTTTATTGCTCACCTCTCATAGCTTCCCCTTTATCGCCGTGTTTTCGCGCACCTCTCATGTCTTCCCCTAATCGCCCTGTTTTCACGCACCTCTCATAACTTCTCCTATATCGCTGTATTTTTGCGCTCCTCTCATATCTTCCCCTATATTGCCGTGCTTTCATGCACATCTCATAACGTCCCCTATATCGCCCTGTTTTCGCGCACCTCCCATACCTTCCCCGATATCGCTGTGTTTTCATGCACCTCTCATACCTTCCCCTATATCACTGTGCCTTCGCGCACCTCTCATACCTTCCCCTATATCTCTGTGTTTTTGCACACCTCTCATACCTTCCGCTACATCGCCGTGTTTTTGTGCACCTGCCATAGATTCCGCTACATCGCTGTGTTTTCATGCACCTCTCATACCTTCCCCTATATTGCTGTGTTTTTGCACACCTCTCATACCTTCCCCTATATTGCTGTGTTTTTGCACACCTCTCATACCCTCTGCTACATCGCTGTGTTTTCGCCCACCTCTCATGGCTTCCCCTATATCACCCTGTTTTCGTGCAGCTTTCATATCATTCCCTATATCGCTGCGTTTTCACGCATCTCTCAGAACTTCCCCTGTATCATCCTGTTTTCGCACAGCTCTCATACCTTTCCCTATATCACTGTGTTTTCACGCAACTTTCATAACTTCCCCTATATCGCTGTGTTTTTGCGCAACTCTCATACCTTCCCCGATATCGCTGTGTTTTCATGCACCTCTCATACCTTCCCCTATATCACTGTGCCTTCGCTTCTCTCATAACTTCCCCTATATCGCTGTGATTTCTTGCACCTCTGTGGCATTCCACCGTATCGTCGTGTTTTTGCGCTCATCCCATAGCTTCACCTACATCACTGCGTTTTCGCTCACCTCTCATACCTTCCCCTATATCGTTGTCTTTTCGCGCACATCCCATATCTTCACCTTTATCGCTGTGTTATTGCTCACCTCTCATAGCTTCCACTATATCGCCGTGTTTTCGCGTACCTCTCATGTCTTCACCTATATCGCTATGTTTTTGCTCCTCTCATTACTTCCCTTACACCGCTGTGTTATCTCGCAACTCTGACACATTCCCCTGTATCGCCGTGTTTTCGCGCACCTCTCATAATTTCCCCTATATCGCCGTGTTCTCGCACACCTCTCATACATTCCGCTATATCACTGTGTTTTCGCGCACGTCCCATAGCGTCCCCTATATCGCTGTGTTTTCGGGCACCTCTCACAACTTCTCCTATATTGCTGTGTTTTTGCGCACCTCTGATACCTTCCCCGATACGCTGTGTTTTCGCGCACCTCTCATGGCTTCCCCTATATCGCCATGTTTTGGCGCAATCTCATACCGTCCCCTATATCGGTGTGTTTTGGCGCACATACCATAGCTTCACCTTTATCGCTGTGTCATTGCTCACCTCTCATAGCTTCCCCTATATCGCCGTGTTTTCGCGGACCTCTCATGTCTTCACCTATATCGCTATGTTTTCGCTTCTCTCATTACTTCCCTTATATCGCTGTGTTTTCTCGCACCTCTGATACATTCCCTTGTATCGCCATGTTTTCGCGCACCTCTCATAATTTACCCTATATCG
Source organism: Mobula birostris (assembly GCF_030028105.1). NCBI lineage: Eukaryota > Metazoa > Chordata > Chondrichthyes > Myliobatiformes > Myliobatidae > Mobula > Mobula birostris. The sequence continues at coordinate 236,402 of NW_027276715.1, read as the reverse complement.
CCATGTTCTCGCACACCTCTCATAATTTCCCCTATATCGCTGTGTTTTCGCGCACGTCCCATAGCGTCCCCTATATCGCTGTGTTTTCGGGCACCTCTCATACTGTCCCTGTATCGCCATGTTTTCGCACACATCCCATATCTTTCACTATATTGCCCTGTTTTCATGCACCTCTCATGTCTTCCTCTATGTTACTGTGTTTTCATGCACCTGCCATAGCATCCCCTATATCGATGTGCCTTAGCGCTCCTCTCATACCTTCCCCTATATCGCCCTGTTTACGCGCAGCTCCCATACATTCCCCTATATCGCTGTGTTTTAGTGCACCTCTCATGCCTTCCCCTATATCGCTGTGTTTTCATGCACCTCTCATAACTTCTCCTATATCGCAGCATTTTTGCGCACCTCTCATACCTTCCCCCATATTGCCGTGTTTTCATGCACATCTCATAACGTCCCTTATATTGCTCTGTATTCGCGCACCTCCCACAGCATCCCCTATATCACTGTGCCTTCGTGCACCTCTCATACCTTCCCTTATATCGATGTGTTTTTGCGCACCTCTCATACTTTCCCCTACATCGCTGTTTTCACGCAGCTCTCATAACTTCCCCTATATTGCTGTCTTGTCACGCACATCCCATAGCTTCATCTTTATCACTGTGTTATTGCTTACCTCTCATAGCTTCCCCTATATCGCTGGGATTTCGCGCACCACTCATGTCTTCACTTCTATCGCTATGTTTTCGCTCCTCTCATTACTTCCCTTATGTCGCTGTGTTTTTTCGCACCTCTGATAAATTCCCCAGTATCACCGTGTTCTCGCACACCTCTCATACCTTCCCCTATATCACTGTGCTTTCGCGCACGTCCCATAACGTCCCCTATATCACTGTGCCTTCACGCACTTCTCATACCTTTCCCTATATCGCCCTGTTTTCACGCACCTCCCATACCTTCCCCGATATCGCTGTGTTTTCATGCACCTCTCAGAACTTCCCCTATATCACTGTGTATTTGCGCACCTCTCATACCTTCCCCTATATCGCTGTGTTTTTGCACACCTCTCATACCTTCCCCTATATCGCTGTGTTTTCGCGCACCTCTCATGGCTTCCCCGATATCGCCGTGTATTCATGCACATTTCATACATTCCCCTATATTGCTGTCTTTTCGTGCACATCCCATAGCTTCACCATTATCGCTGTTTTATTGCTCACCTCTCATAGCTTCCCCTTTATCGCCGTGTTTTCGCGCACCTCTCATGTCTTCCCCTAATCGCCCTGTTTTCACGCACCTCTCATAACTTCTCCTATATCGCTGTATTTTTGCGCTCCTCTCATATCTTCCCCTATATTGCCGTGCTTTCATGCACATCTCATAACGTCCCCTATATCGCCCTGTTTTCGCGCACCTCCCATACCTTCCCCGATATCGCTGTGTTTTCATGCACCTCTCATACCTTCCCCTATATCACTGTGCCCTCGCTTCTCTCATAACTTCCCCTATATCGCTGTGATTTCTTGCACCTCTGTGGCATTCCACCGTATCGCCGTGTTTTTGCGCTCATCCCATAGCTTCACCTACATCGCTGCGTTTTCGCTCACCTCTCATACCTTCCCCTATATCGTTGTCTTTTCGCGCACATCCCATATCTTCACCTTTATCGCTGTGTTATTGCTCACTTCTCATAGCTTCCACTATATCGCCGTGTTTTCGCGTACCTCTCATGTCTTCACCTATATCGCTATGATTTTGCTCCTCTCATTACTTCCCTTACACCGCTGTGTTATCTCGCAACTCTGACACATTCCCCTGTATCGCCGTGTTTTCGCGCACCTCTCATAATTTCCCCTATATCGCCGTGTTCTCGCACACCTCTCATACATTCCGCTATATCACTGTGTTTTCGCGCACGTCCCATAGCGTCCCCTATATCGCTGTGTTTTCGGGCACCTCTCACAACTTCTCCTATATTGCTGTGTTTTTGCGCACCTCTGATACCTTCCCCGATACGCTGGGTTTTCGCGCACCTCTCATGGCTTCCCCTATATCGCCATGTTTTGGCGCAATCTCATACCGTCCCCTATATCGGTGTGTTTTGGCGCACATACCATAGCTTCACCTTTATCGCTGTGTCATTGCTCACCTCTCATAACTTCCCCTATATCGCCGTGTTTTCGCGGACCTCTCATGTCTTCACCTATATCGCTATGTTTTCGCTTCTCTCATTACTTCCCTTATATCGCTGTGTTTTCTCGCACCTCTGATACATTCCCTTGTATCGCCATGTTTTCGCGCACCTCTCATAATTTACCCTATATCGCCATGTTCTCGCACACCTCTCATAATTTCCCCTATATCGCTGTGTTTTCGCGCACGTCCCATAGCGTCCCCTATATCGCTGTGTTTTCGGGCACCTCTCATACTGTCCCTGTATCGCCATGTTTTCGCACACATCCCATATCTTTCACTATATTGCCCTGTTTTCATGCACCTCTCATGTCTTCCTCTATGTTACTGTGTTTTCATGCACCTGCCATAGCATCCCCTATATCGATGTGCCTTAGCGCTCCTCTCATACCTTCCCCTATATCGCCCTGTTTACGCGCAGCTCCCATACATTCCCCTATATCGCTGTGTTTTAGTGCACCTCTCATGCCTTCCCCTATATCGCTGTGTTTTCATGCACCTCTCATAACTTCTCCTATATCGCAGCATTTTTGCGCACCTCTCATACCTTCCCCCATATTGCCGTGTTTTCATGCACATCTCATAACGTCCCTTATATTGCTCTGTATTCGCGCACCTCCCACAGCATCCCCTATATCACTGTGCCTTCGTGCACCTCTCATACCTTCCCTTATATCGATGTGTTTTTGCGCACCTCTCATACTTTCCCCTACATCGCTGTTTTCACGCAGCTCTCATAACTTCCCCTATATTGCTGTCTTGTCACGCACATCCCATAGCTTCATCTTTATCACTGTGTTATTGCTTACCTCTCATAGCTTCCCCTATATCGCCGGGATTTCGCGCACCACTCATGTCTTCACTTCTATCGCTATGTTTTCGCTCCTCTCATTACTTCCCTTATGTCGCTGTGTTTTTTCGCACCTCTGATAAATTCCCCAGTATCACCGTGTTCTCGCACACCTCTCATACCTTCCCCTATATCACTGTGCTTTCGCGCACGTCCCATAGCATCCCCTATATCACTGTGCCTTCACGCACTTCTCATACCTTTCCCTATATCGCCCTGTTTTCACGCACCTCCCATACCTTCCCCGATATCGCTGTGTTTTCATGCACCTCTCAGAACTTCCCCTATATCACTGTGTATTTGCGCACCTCTCATACTTTCCCCTATATCGCTGTGTTTTTGCACACCTCTCATACCTTCCCCTATATCGCTGTGTTTTCGCGCACCTCTCATGGCTTCCCCGATATCGCCGTGTATTCATGCACATTTCATACATTCCCCTATATTGCTGTCTTTTCGTGCACATCCCACAGCTTCACCTTTATCGCTGTTTTATTGCTCACCTCTCATAGCTTCCCCTTTATCGCCGTGTTTTCGCGCACCTCTCATGTCTTCCCCTAATCGCCCTGTTTTCACGCACCTCTCATAACTTCTCCTATATCGCTGTATTTTTGCGCTCCTCTCATATCTTCCCCTATATTGCCGTGCTTTCATGCACATCTCATAACGTCCCCTATATCGCCCTGTTTTCGCGCACCTCCCATACCTTCCCCGATATCGCTGTGTTTTCATGCACCTCTCATACCTTCCCCTATATCACTGTGCCTTCGCGCACCTCTCATACCTTCCCCTATATCTCTGTGTTTTTGCACACCTCTCATACCTTCCGCTACATCGCCGTGTTTTTGTGCACCTGCCATAGATTCCGCTACATCGCTGTGTTTTCATGCACCTCTCATACCTTCCCCTATATTGCTGTGTTTTTGCACACCTCTCATACCTTCCCCTATATTGCTGTGTTTTTGCACACCTCTCATACCCTCTGCTACATCGCTGTGTTTTCGCCCACCTCTCATGGCTTCCCCTATATCGCTGTGTTTTCTCGCACCTCTGATGCATTCCCATGTATCGCCAACTTTTCGCGCACCTCTCATACTTTCCCCTATTTGGCCATGTTTTCATGCACCTCTCATAGCTTCCCGTATATAGCCGTGTTTTCATGCACATCTCATACCGTCCCCAATATCACTGTGCTTTCGCGCACCTCCCTTAGAATCCCCTATATCGCTGTTCCTTCGTTCACCTCTCATACCTTCCCCTATATCACTGTGCCTTCGTGCACCTCTCATACCTTCCACGATATCGCCCTGTTTTCGCGCACCTCTCATAATTTCCCCTATATTGCCGTTTTTTCATGCATTTCTCATAACGTTCCCTATATCGCCCTCTTTTCGCGCACCTCCCATACCTTCCCCGATATCGCTGTGTTTTCGTGCACCTCTCATACCTTCCCCTACATCGCTGTGTTTTTGCGCACTTCTCATACATTCCCTTATATCGCTGTGTTTTTGCACACCTCTCATAACTTCCCCTACATCGCTGTGTTTTCTCGCACCTCTGATGCATTTATATGAATCGACAAGTTTTCGCGCACCTCTCATACTTTCCCCTATTTCGCCGTGTTTTCGTGCACCTCTCATAGCTTCCCCTATATAGCCGTGTATTCATGCACATTTCATACATTCCCCTATATTGCTGTCTTTTCGTGCACATCCCATAGCTTCACCTTTATCGCTGTTTTATTGCTCACCTCTCATAGCTTCCCCGTTATCGCCGTATTTTCGCGCACCTCTCATGTCTTCCCCTAATTGCTCTGTTTTCACGCACCTCTCATACCTTCCCCTATATCGCCCTGTTTTCGCGCACCTCCCATACCTTCCCCGATATCGCTGTGTTTTCATGCACCTCTCATACCTTTCCCTATATCGCCCTGTTTTCACGCACCTCCCATACCTTCCCCGATATTGCTGTGTTTTCATGCACCTCTCATACCTTTCCCTATATGGCTGTGTTTTTGTGCACCTCTGATACCTTCCCCTATATGCTGTGTTTTCGCGCACCTCTCATGGCTTCCCCTATATCGCCATGTTTTCGCGCAATCTCATACCGTCCCCTATATCGCTGTGTTTTTGCGCACATCCCATAGCTTCACCTTTATCACTGTGTTATTCCTTACCTCTCATAGCTTCCCCTATATCGCCGGGTTTTCGCACAGCACTCATGTCTTCACTTCTATCGCTATGTTTTCGCTCCTCTCATTACTTCCCTTATGTCGCTGTGTTTTTTCACACCTCTGATAAATTCCCCAGTATCGCCGTGTTCTCGCACACCTCTCATACCTTCCCCTATATCACTGTGCTTTCGCGCACGTCCCATAGCATCCCCTATATCACTGTGCCTTCACGCACTTCTCATACCTTTCCCTATATAGCCCTGTTTTCACGCACCTCTCATAACTTCTCCTGTATCGCTGTATTTTTGCGCTCCTCTCATATCTTCCCCTATATTGCCGTGTTTTCATGCACATCTCACAACGTCCCCTATATCGCCCTGTTTTCGCGCACCTCCCATACCTTCTCCGATATCGCTGTGTTTTCATGCACCTCTCATAACTTCCCCTATATCGCTGTGTTTTTGCACACCTCTCATACCTTCCGCTACATCGCTGTGTTTTTGCACACCTCTCATAACTTCCCCTACATCGCTGTGTTTTCTCGCACCTCTGAAGCATTTATATGAATCGACAAGTTTTCGCGCACCTCTCATACTTTCCCCTATTTCGCTGTGTTTTCGTTCACCTCTCATGGCTTCCCCGATATCGCCGTGTATTCATGCACATTTCATGCATTCCCCTATATTGGTGTCTTTTCGTGCACATCCCATAGCTTCACCTTTATCGCTGTTTTATTGCTCACCTCTCATAGCTTACCCTTTATCGCCGTGTTTTCGTGCACCTCTCTTGTCTTCCCCTAATCACCCTGTTTTCACGCACCTCTCATAACTTCTCCTGTATCGCTGTATTTTTGCGCTCCTCTCATATCTTCCCCTATATTGCCGTGTTTTCATGCACGTCTCACAACGTCCCCTATATCGCCCTGTTTTCGCGCACCTCCCATACCTTCCCCGATATCGCTGTGTTTTCATGCACCTCTCATACCTTCCCCTATATCACTGTGCCTTCGCGCACCTCTCATACCTTCCCCTATATCTCTGTGTTTTTGCACACCTCTCATACCTTCCCCTATATCGTTGTCTTTTCGCGCACATCCCATATCTTCACCTTTATCGCTGTGTTATTGCTCACCTCTCATAGCTTCCACTATATCGCCGTGTTTTCGCGTACCTCTCATGTCTTCACCTATATCACTATGTTTTTGCTCCTCTCATTACTTCCCTTATACTGCTGTGTTATCTCGCAACTCTGACACATTCCCCTGTATCGCCATGTTTTCGCGCACCTCTCATACTTTCCCCTATTTCGCCGTGTTTTCGTGCACCTCTCATAGCTTCCCCTATATAGCCGTGTTTTCATGCGCATCTCATACCGTCCCCAATATAACTGTGTTTTCGCGCACCTCCCTTAGAATCCCCTATATCGCTGTTCCTTCGTTCAGCTCTCATACCTTCCCCTATATCGCCTTGTTTTCACGCACCTCCCATACCTTCCCCTATATCGCTGTGCCTTCGTGCACCTCTCATACCTTCCTCGATATCGCCCTGTTTTCGCGCACCTCTCATAACTTCTCCTATATCGCTGTATTTTTGCGCACCTCTCATAATTTCCCCTATATTGCCGTGTTTTCATGCACTTCTCATAACGTCCCTTATATCGCCCTCTTTTCGCGCACCTCCCATACCTTCCCTGATATCGCTGTGTTTTCATGTATCTCTCATACCTTCCCCTATATCGCTGTGTTTTTGCGCACCTCTCATAAATTCCCCTATATCGCTGTGTTTTTGCACACCGCTCATAACTTCCCCTACATCACTGTGTTTTCTCGCACCTCTGATGCATTTATATGAATCGACAAGTTTTCGCGCACCTCTCATACTTTCCCCTATTTCGCCGTGTTTTCGTGCACCTCTCATACCTTCCCCTATATCACCCTGTTTTCGTGCTGCTCTCATACCTTTCCCTATATCACTGTGTTTTCACGCACCTTTCATAACTTCCCCTATATCGATGTGTTTTTGCACACCTCTCATACCTTCCCCTATATCGCTGTGTTTTCGCTTCTCTCATAACTTCCCCTATATCGCTGTGATTTCTTGCACCTCTGTGGCATTCCACCGTATCGCCGTGTCTTTGCGCTCATCCCATAGTTTCGCCTACATCGCTGCATTTTCGCTCACCTCTCATACCTTCCCCTATATCGTTGTCTTTTCGCGCACATCCCATATCTTCACCTTTATCGCTGTGTTATTGCTCACCTCTCATAGCTTCCACTATATCGCCGTGTTTTCGCGTACCTCTCATGTCTTCACCTATATCGCTATGTTTTTGCTCCTCTCATTACTTCCCTTATGCCGCTGTGTTATCTCGCAACTCTGACACATTCCCCTGTATCGCCGTGTTTTCGCGCACCTCTCATAATTTCCCCTATATCGCCGTGTTCTCGCACACCTCTCATACATTCCCCTATATCGCTGTGTTTTGGCGCACATCCCATAGCATCACCTTTATCGCTGTGTTATTGCTCACCTCTCATAGTGTCCCCTATATCGCCGTGTTTTCGCGCACCTCTCATGTCTTCACCTATATCGCTATGTTTTCGCTCCTCTCATTACTTCCCTTATATCGCTGTGTTTTCTCTCACCTCTGATACATTCCCTTGTATCGCCATGTTTTCACGCACCTCTCATAATTTACCCTATATCGCCATGTTCTCGCACACCTCTCATACCTTCCCCTATATCTCTGTGCTTTCGCGCACGTCCCATAGCATCCCCTATATCACTGTGCCTTCACGCACTTCTCATACCTTTCCCTATATCGCCCTGCTTTCACGCACCTCCCATACCTTCCCCGATATCGCTGTGTTTTCATGCACCTCTCATAAATTCCCCTATATCACTGTGTATTTGCACACCTCTCATACCTTCCCCTATATCACTGTGTTTTCGCGCACTTCTCATGGCTTCCCCGATATCGCCGTGTATTCATGCACATTGCATACATTCCCCTATATTGCTGTCTTTTCATGCACATCCCATAGCTTCACCTTTATCGCTGTGTTATTGCTCACCTCTCATAGCTTCGCCTTTATTGCCGTGTTTTCGCGCACCTCTCATGTCTTCACCTATATCGCTATGTTTTCGCTCCTCTCATTTCTTCCCTTATATCGCTGTGTTTTTTCGCACCTCTGATACATTCCCCAGTAACGCCGTGTTCTCACACACCTCTCATACCTTCCCCTATATCACTGTGCTTTCGCGCACGTCCCATAGCATCCCCTATATCACTGTGCCTTCACGCACTTCTCATACCTTTCCTTATATCGCCTTGTTTTCACGCACCTCCCATACCTTCCCCGATATCGCTGTGTTTTCATGCACCTCTTATACCTTCCCCTATATCACTGTGCCTTCGCGCAGCTCTCATATCTTCCTCTATATCGCCCTGTTTTCGCTCACTTCCCAAACCTTTCCTGATATCGCTCTGTTTTCATGTACCTCTCATACCTTTCCCTATATCGCTGTGTTTTTCGCACCTCTCATACCTTCCCCTAAGGTATGAGAGGTGTGTGAGAATATGGCGATATAGGCAAAGCTATGAGAGGTGAGCAAAAACACAGCGATATAGGGGAAGACATGAGAGGTGCGCAAAAACACAGCGATATATGGGAAGCTATGGGAGGTGCACGAAAACAGAGCGAGAAAGGGGAAGGCATGAGTGGTGTGAGAAAACACAGCAATATAGGGGGAGCTATGGGAGGTGCGTGAAAAAACGGCGATATATGGGGAAGGTATGAGAGGTGTGCGAAAACATAGTGGTGGAGGTGAAGCTATGCGAGGTGCAGGAAAACACGGTGATATAGGGGAAGCTATGAGAGGCGTGCGAAAACACAGCGATTTGGGGGAAGCTATGAGAGGTGTGCGAAAACATTGCAATATATGGAAAGCTATGAGAGGTGCACGAGAACATAGCGATAGAAGGGAAGCTATGAGAGGTGCGCGATAACAAAGCGATATAGCGGAAGGTATGAGAGGTGCGTGAAAACACGGTGATATAGGAGAAGCTATGGGAGGTGCGTGAACACACGGCGATATACGTGTAGGTATGAGTGGTGCTTGAAAACACGTCGATATAGGGGAAGCTATGAGAGTGCGCGAAAATGCAGCGATGTAGGGGACAGAATGAGAGGTGCATGAAAACACAGTGATACAGGGGAAGGTATGAGAGGTGCGCAAAAACACAACGGTATCGGGGAAGGAATCAGAGGTGCCGGAAAACACAGCGATATAGGGGAAGACTTGGGAGGTGCGCGAAATCACAGAGATATTGGGGAAGGGATGAGAGGTGCGTGAAAACACAGCGATATAGGAGAAGCTATGGGAGGTGCGCGAAAACACAGCGAAATAGTTGAATATATGGGAGGTGCGTTAAAACATCGATATAGGGGAAGCTACGAGAGGTGTGCGAAAACACAGCGATATAGTGGAAGGTATGAGAGGTACGTGAAAACACAGAGATATATAGGAAGCTATGGGAGCTGCGCGAAAACAGAGCGAGAAAGGAGCAGTTATGAGAGGTGTGAGAAAACACGGCGATATAGGGGAAGCTATGGGAGGTGCGTGAAAGCACGGCGATGTAAGGGAAGCGATGCAAGGTGTGCCAGAACATGGCGATATAGGGGAAGTTATGAGAGATGCGCAAAAACAAGGCGATAAGTGGGAAGCTCTGGGAGGTGCATAACAACACGGTGATATAGGGGAAAGTATGAGAGGTGCGCAAAAACACGATATAAGGGAAGGTATCAGAGGTGCGTGAAAGCACAGCGATACAGGGGAATCTATAGGAGGTGTACGAAAACACAGTGATATAGTGGATGGTGCGATAGGCACGCGAAAACACAGCGATATACGGGAAGCTATGGAGGTGAGCTAAAACACGGCGAAATAGGGGAAGATATGAGAGGTGTGCAAAAAACACAGTGATATATGGGAAGCTATGGGAGATGCACGAAAACAGGGCGATATAGGGGAAGGTATGAGAGGTGTGAGAAAACAGAGCGATATAGGGGACGGTATGGGAGGTGCGTGAAAACACGGCGAAATAGCAGAAGGTCTGAGAGGTGCGAGAAAACAGAGCGACGTAGGGGAAGCTATGCGAGGTGCACCAGAACATGGCGATATAGGGAAAGCTAAGAGAGGTGCGCAAAACACAGCGATTTGTGGAAATCTATGAGAGGCGCGTGAAAACTCGTTGATAAATGGGAAGCTGTGCGAGGACCGCGAAATCAGGGCAATATAGAGGAAGTGATGAGAGATGCACGAGAGCACAGCGACATAGGAGAAGCTATGGGAGATGCGTGAAAACTGAGCAATATAGGGGAAGTTATGAGAGCTGCTTGATGACACAGCGATATAGGAGAAGATATGAGATGTGTGCGAAAACACGGTGATATAGTGGAAGCTATGAGAGGTGCACGAAAGCAGAGCGAGAAAGGGGAAGGTATGAGTGGTGTGAGAAAACACAGCAATATAGGGGGAGCTAAGGGAGGTGTGTGAAAAAACGGCGATATATGGAGAAGGTATGAGAGGTGTGCGAAAACATAGTGGAGGTGAAGCTATGCGAGGTGCGCGAAAACACGGTGATATAGGGGAAACTATGAGAGGTGCGCGAAAACACAGCGATATAGTTGAATATATGGGAGGTGCGTTAAAACACTTCGATATAGGGGAAGGTATGAGAGATGCGCGAAAACACAGCGATATAGTGGACGGTATGAGAGGTACGCGAAAACACAGCGATATATGGGAAGCTATGGGAGGTGCACAAAAACAGACCGAGAAAGGGACAGGTATGAGAGGTGTGAGAGAACACAGCAATATAGGGGAAGCTAAGGGAGGTGCATGAAAGCACGGCGATATAGGAGAAGTATGAGCGGTGCGCGAAAACACAGCGATTTAAAGGAAGCTATGAGAGGTGCGCCAAAATACGGCGATATAGGGGAAGTTATGAGAGATGCGCAAAAACAAGGCGATAAATGGGAAGCTCTGGGAGGTGCATGACAACACGGCGATACAGGGGAAGGTATGAGAGGTGTGCGAAAACACAACGATATAAGGGAAGGTATCAGAGGTGCGTGAAAGCACAGCGATACAGTGGAATCTATGGGAGGTGTGCGAAAACACAGCGATATAGTGGATCGTGTGACAGGCACGCGAAAACACAGCGATATATGGGAAGCTATGAAGTTGAGTTAAAACACGGCGAAATAGGGGAAGGTATGAGAGGTATGCAAAAAACACAGTTATATAGTGGAAGGTATGAGAGGTGCACAAAATCACAGTGATATATGGGAAGGTATGGGAGATGCACGAAAACAGAGCCATTTAGGGGAAGGTATGAGAGGTGCGCGAAAACACAGCGATATAGGGGAAGGTATGAGAGGTGCGTGAAAACACAGTGATATATGGAAAGTTATGGGAGGTGCGCGAAAGCACGGCGATTTGGGGGAATCTATAAGAGGCGCTGAAAACTCGGCGAAAAATGGGAAGCTATGGGAGGTGCACGAAAACACAGCGAGAAAGGAGAAGGTGTGAGAAATGTCAGAAACACAGCAATATAGGAGAAGGTATGAGAGTTGCGTGAAAACACAGCGATGTAGGGGAAGCTATGCGAGGTGTGCCCTAGAACACGGCGATATAGGAGAAGATATTAGATGTGCGCGAAAACACAGCGATATAGCGGAAGCTATGGGAGGTGCATGAAAACACAGCGATATAGGGTAATGTATGGGAGGTGCGTGAAAACACAGTGATGTAGGGGAAGATATGGGAGGTGCATGAAAACAAAGCGATATAGGCGAAGTTATGAGCGGTGCGTGAAAACACATCGATATAGGGGAAGCTATGAGAGGTGCGCGAAAACACAGCGATATATGGGAAGCTATGGGAGATGCACGAAAACAGAGCGATAGAGGGGAAGGTATGTGAGGTGTGAGAAAACACAGCAATATAGGGTTAGCTATGGGACGTGCGTGAAAACAGGGCCAAAATAGGAGAAGGTATGAGAAGTGCGCGAAAGCAGAGCGACGTAGGGGAAGCTATGCGAGGTGCACCAGAACGCGGCGATACAGGGGAGGCTAAGAGAGGTGAGCAAAAACACAGCGGTTTAGGGGAATCTATGAGAGGTGCGCGAAAACATCGCAATATATGGGAAGCTATGAGAGGTGCGCGAAAACACGGTGATATAGGGGAAGCTATGAGAGGTGCGCGATAACAAAGCGATATAGCGGAAGGTATGAGAGGTGCGTGAAAACACGGTGATATAGGAGAAGCTATGGGAGGTGCGCGAAAACACAGCGAAATAGTTGAATATATGGGAGGTGCGTTAAAACACATCGATATAGGGGAAGCTACGAGAGGTGTGCGAAAACACAGCGATATAGTGGAAGGTATGAGAGGTACGTGAAAACACAGAGATATATAGGAAGCTATGGGAGCTGCACGAAAACAGAGCGAGAAAGGAGCAGGTATGAGAGGTGTGAGAAAACACTGCGATATAGGGGAAGCTATGGGAGGTACGTGAAAGCACGACGATGTAAGGGAAGCGATGCAAGGTGTGCCAGAACATGGCGATATAGGGGAAGTTATGAGAGATGCGCAAAAACAAGGCGATAAGTGGGAAGCTCTGGGAGGTGTATAACAACACGGTGTTATAGGGGAAAGTATGAGAGGTGCGCAAAAACACGATATAAGGGAAGGTATCAGAGGTGCGTGAAAGCACAGCGATACAGGGGAATCTATAGGAGGTGTGCGAAAACACAGTGATATAGTGGATGGTGCGATAGGCACGCGAAAACACAGCGATATACGGGAAGCTATGGAGGTGAGCTAAAACACGGCGAAATAGGGGAAGATATGAGAGGTGTGCAAAAAACACAGTGATATATGGGAAGCTATGGGAGATGCACGAAAACAGGGCGATATAGGGGAAGGTATGAGAGGTGTGAGAAAACAGAGCGATATAGGGGACGGTATGGGAGGTGCGTGAAAACACGGCGAAATAGCAGAAGGTCTGAGAGGTGCGAGAAAACAGAGCGACGTAGGGGAAGCTATGCGAGGTGCACCAGAACATGGCGATATAGGGAAAGCTAAGAGAGGTGCGCAAAACACAGCGATTTGTGGAAATCTATGAGAGGCGCGTGAAAACTCGTTGATAAATGGGAAGCTGTGTGAGGTCCGTGAAATCAGGGCAATATAGAGGAAGTGATGAGAGATGCACGAGAGCACAGCGACATAGGAGAAGCTATGGGAGATGCGTGAAAACTGAGCAATATAGGGGAAGTTATGAGAGCTGCTTGATGACACAGCGATATAGGAGAAGATATGAGATGTGTGCGAAAACACGGTGATATAGTGGAAGCTATGAGAGGTGCACGAAAACACAGCGATATAGTGCAAGGTATGAGAGGTGCACGAAAACACAGCGATATATGGGAAGTTATGGGAGATGCACGAAAACAGAGCGATAGAGGGGAAGGTATGTGAGGTGTGAGAAAACACAGCAATATAGGGTTAGCTATGGGACGTGCGTGAAAACAGGGCCAAAATAGGAGAAGGTATGAGAAGTGCGCAAAGGCAGAGCGACGTAGGGGAAGCTATGCGAGGTGCACCAGAACGCGGCGATACAGGGGAGGCTAAGAGAGGTGAGCAAAAACACAGCGGTTTAGGGGAATCTATGAGAGGTGCGCGAAAACATCGCAATATATGGGAAGCTATGAGAGGTGCGCGAAAGCATGGCCATATAGAGGAAGGTATCAAAGGTGCATGAAAGCACAGTAATACAGGGGAATCTATGGGAGGTGTGCAAAAACACAGCGATATAGAGAATGGTGTGATAGGCACTCTAAAACACAGCGATATTTGGGAAGCTATGGAGGTGCGTTAAAACACGGTGAAAGGGGAAGGTATGAGAGGTGCGCAAAAACACAACGATATAGTAGAAGGTATGAGAGGTGCGTGAAAACAGAGAGAAAACAGGTGCGAGAAGGTCTGAGAGGTGTGAGAAAACACAGCAATATAGGGGAAGCTATGGAGGTGTGTTAAATCACGGCGAAATAGGGGAAGTTATGAGAGGTGCACAAAAACACAGCGATGCAGGGGAAGTTATGAGAGGTGCGTGAAATCACATCGATATAGGGAAGCTATGAGAGGTGCGCGAAAACACAACGATATAGGGGAAGGTATGAGAGGTTTGAGAAAACACAGCAATATAGGGGAAGCTATGGGACGTGCGTGAAAACACGGCCAAATAGGAGAAAGTATGAGAAGTGCGCAAAAAAGAGCGACGTAGGGGAAGCTATGCGTGGTGCGCCAGAACGTGGCGATATAGGGGAAGCTAAGAGAGGTGAGCAACAACACAGCGATTTGGGGGAATCTATGAGAGGTGCGCGAAAACATCGCAATATATGGGAAGCTATGAGTGTTGCGCGAAAACACAGTGATATAGGGGAAGTTATGGGATGTGCGCAAAAGCACGGCGATATGGGGGAATCTATAAGAGACGCCGAAAACTCGGCGAAAAATGGGAAGCTATGGGAGGTCCGTGAAAACAAGGCGATATAGCGGAAGTGATGAGAGGTGCACCAGAGCACAGCGACATAGGAGAAGCTGTGGGAGGTGCGTGAAAGCACAGTGATATAGGGGAATGAATGGGAGTTGCGTTAAAACATTGCGATATAGGGGAAGCTATGAGTGCTGCGCGAAAACACAGCGATATAGGGGAATTTATGGGAGGTGCGCAAAAGTACGGCAATTTGGGGGACTCTATAAGATGCGCCGAAAACTCGGCGAAAAATGGGAAGCTATGGGAGGTCCGTGAAATCAGGGCGATATACGGGAAGTGATGAGAGGCGCACAAGAGCACAGCGACATAGGGGAAGCTGTGGGAGGTGCGCGAAAACACAGCGATATAGGGGAATGAATGGGAGTTGCGTTAAAACACTGCGATATAGGGGAAGGTATGAGAGGTGCATGAAAACACAGCGATTTGGGTGAATCTATAAGAGGCGCCGAAAACTTGGCAAAAAATAGAAAGCTATGGGAGGTCCGTGTAAACAGGGCGATATAGCGGAAGTGATGAGAGGTGCACCAGAGCATAGCAACATAGGGGAAGCTGTGGGAGGTGCGCGAAAACACAGCGATATAGGGGAATGAATGGGAGGTGCGTTAAAACACTGCTATATAGGGGAAGGTATGAGAGGTGCGCGAAAACACAGCGAAATATGGGAAGCTATGGGAGATGCACGAAAACACAGCGAGAAAGGAGAAGGTGTGAGAGGTGTCAGAAACACAGCAATATAGGAGAAGGTATGAGAGTTTCGTGAAAACACAGCGATGTAGGCGAGGCTATGCGAGGTGTGCCCTAGAACACGGCGATATAGGAGAAGATATTAGATGTGTGCGAAAACACAGCGACATAGCGGAAGCTATGAGAGGTGCACGAAAACACAGCGATATAGGGGAATGTATGGGAGGTGCGTGAAAACACAGCGATGTAGAGGAAGATATGGGAGGTGCATGAAAACGCAGTGATATAGGCGAAGTTATGAGCGGTGCGTGAAAACACATCGATGTAGGGGAAGCTATGAGAGGTGTGCGAAAACACAGCGATATATGGGAGGCTATGGGAGATGCACGAAAACAGAGCGATAGAGGGGAAGGTATGAGAGATGTGAGAAGACACAGCAATATAGAGTTAGCTATGGGACGTGTGTGAAAACAGGGCCAAAATAGGAGAAGGGCTGAGAGGTGCGCGAAAGCAGATCGACGTAGGGGAAGCTATACGAGGTGCGCCAGAACGCGGCGATATGGGGGAAGCTAAGAGAGGTGTGCAAAAACACAGCGGTTTGGGGGAATCTATGAGAGGTGCGCGAAAACATCGCAATATATGGGAAGCTATGAGAGGTGCGCGAAAACATGGCGATAAATGGGAAACTCTGGGAGGTGCATGACAACATGGCGATATAGGGGAAGGTATGAGAGGTGCGCAAAAATACAACGATATAGAGGAAGGTATCAGAGGTGCATGAAAGCACAGCAATGCAGGGGAATCTATGGGAGGTGTGCGAAAACACAGCGATATAGAGGATGGTGTGATAGGCACTTGAAAACACAGCGATATTTGGGAAGCTATGGAGGTGCGTTAAAACACGGCGAAATAGGGGAAGGTATGAGAGATGTGCGAAAACACAGCGATATAGTGGAAGGTATGAGAGGTGCGCGAAAACACAGTGATATAGGGGAAGCTTTGGGAGGTGCACGAAAACACAGTGAGAAAGGAGAAGGTGTGAGAGGTGTCAGAAACACAGCAATATAGGAGAAGGTATGAGAGATTCGTGAAAACACAGCGATGTAGGCGAAGCTATGCGAGGTGTGCCCTAGAACACGGCGATATAGGAGAAGATATTAGATGTGCGTGAAAACACAGCGATATAGCGGAAGCTATGGGAGGTGCACAAAAACACAGCGATATAGGGGAATGTGTGGGAGGTGCGTGAAAACACAGCGATGTAGGGGAAGATATGGGAGGTGAATGAAAACGCAGTGATATAGGCGAAGTTATGAGCGGTGCGTGAAAACAAATCGATATAGGGGAAGCTATGAGAGGTGCGCGAAAACACAACGATATAGTGCAAGGTATGAGAGGTGCGCGAAAACACGGCGATATATGGGAAGCTATGGGAAATGCACGAAAACAGAGCGATAGAGGGGAAGGTATGTGAGGTGTGAGAAAACACAGCAATATAAGGTTAGCTATGGGACGTGCGTGAAAACAGGGCCAAAATAGGAGAAGGTATGAGAGGTGCGCGAAAGCAGAGCGACATAGGGGAAGCTATGCGAGGTGCGCCAGAATGCGGCGATATAGGGGAAGCTAAGAGAGGTGCGCAAAAACACAGCGGTTTGGGGGAATCTATGAGAGGTGCGCGAAAACATCGCAATATATGGGAAGCTATGAGAGGTGCGCGAAAACACGGCGATAAATGGGAAACTCTGGGAGGTGCATGACAACATGGCGATATAGGGGAAGGTATGAGAGGTGCGCGAAAACACAACGATATAGAGGAAGGTATCAGAGGTGCATGAAAGCACAGCAATACAGGGGAATCTATGGGAGGTGTGCGAAAACACAGCGATATAGAGGATGGTGTGATAGGCACTCGAAAACAGCGATATTTGGGAAGCTATGGAGGTGCGTTAAAACACGGCGAAATAGGGGAAGGTATGAGAGGTGCGCAAAAGCACAGCGATATAGTGGAAGGTATGAGAGGTGTGCGAAAACAGAGCAATATAGGAGAAGGTCTGAGAGGTGTGAGAAAACACAGCAAAATAGGGGAAGCTATGGAGGTGCGTTAAATCATGGTGAAATAGGGGAAGTTATGAGAGGTGCACAAAAGCACAGCGATGCAGGGGAAGATATGGGAGGTGCATGAAAACACAGCGATATAGGCGAAGTTATGAGAGGTGCGTGAAAATACATTGATATAGGGAAGCTATGAGATGTGCGTGAAAACACAGCGATATATGGGAAGCTATGGGAGATGCACGAAAACAGAGCAATATAGGGGAAGGTATGAGAGGTTTGAGAAAACACAGCAATATAGGGGAAGCTATGGGAGGTGCGTGAAAACACGATGATATAGGAGAAGGTATGAGAGGTGTGAGAAAACACAGCAATATAGGGTTAGCTGTGGGACGTGCGTGATAACACGGCCAAAATAGGAGAAGGTATGAGAAGTGTGCGAAAACAGAGCGACGTAGGGGAAGCTATTCGAGGTGTGCCAGAACGTGGCGATATAGGGGAAGCCAAGAGAGGTGCGCAGAAACACAGCGATTTGGGGGAATCTTTGAGAGGCGCGCAAAAACACGGCGAAAAATGGGAAGCTATGGGAGGTCCGTGAAAACAGGGCGATATAGTGGAAGTGATGGGAGGTGCGTTAAAACACTGCAATATAGGAGAAGGTATGAGAGGTGCGCGAAAACACAGTGATATAGGGGAAGCTGTGGGAGGTGCGCGAAAACACGGCGATATACATGAAGGTAGGAGAGGTGCATGAAAACACATCGATATAGGGGAAGCTACGAGAGGTCGTCAAAAACACAGTGATATAAGGAAACTAGGAGAAGTGCGCGAAAATACAGCGATATAGTGGAAGGTATGAGTGGTGCGCGAAAACACAGCAATATATGGGAAGCTATGGGAGTTGCATGAAAACAGAGCGAGAAAGGGGAAGGTATGAGAGGTGTCAGAAAACACGGCGATATAGGAGAAGGTCTGAGAGGTGTGAAAAAACACAGCAATATAGAGGAAGCTATGGGACGTGCGTGAAAACATGGCCAAAATAGGAGAAGTTATGAGAGGTGCGCGAATACAGAGCAACGTAGGGGAAGGTATGCGAGGTGCGCCAGAACGCAGCAATATAGGGGAAGCTAAGAGAGGTGCACAAAAACACAATGATTTGGGGGAATCTATGAGAGGCGCGTGAAAACTTGGCGAAAAATGGGAAGCTACGCGAGGTCCGTGAAAAAAGGGCGATATAGCGGAAGTGATGAGAGGTGCACGAGAGCAGAGTGACATAGGGGAAGCTATGGGAGATGCGTGAAAACTGAGCAATATAGGGGAAGTTATGAGAGCTACTTGATGACACAGCGATATAGCAGAAGATAAGAGATGTGCGTGAAAATGCGGTGATATAGGGGATGCTATGAGAGGTGAACGAAAACACAATGATATAGGGGAAGCCTTGGGAGGTGCGCTAAATCACAGTGATATTGGGAAAGGGATCAGAGGTGCGTGAAAACACAGCAATATAGAGAAGGTATGCGAGGTGCGCAAAAACACAGCGATATATGGGAAGCTATGAGAGGTGCGTGAAAAAACATCGATATAGTGGAAGGTAAGAGAGGTGTGCGAAAACACAACGATATAGGGGAAGGTATGTGAGGTGCGCAAAAACACAGCGATATATGGGAAGCTATGAGAGGTGTGCGCAAACACGGTGATATAGGGGAAGGTATGAGAGGTCCGCAAAAACAGGACGATATAGGGGAAGGTATGAGATGAGCGCGAAGGCACAGCGATATAGGGGACGCTATGGGACGTGAGCGAAAACACAGTCTTATAGGGGAAGGTATGAGAGGTCTGCGAGAACACGGCGATATAGGGGATATTATAAGAGGTGTGCGAAAACATGGTGATACAGGGGAATGTATCAGAGGTGGAAGAAAACACAGCGATATAAGAGAAGTAATGAGAGGAGTGAAAACATAGCGATATAGGTGAAGACATGAGAGGTGCACAAAAACACGGCGATATAGGGGAAGGCATGAGAGGTAAGCAATAACACAGCGATAAAGGTGAAGCTATGGGATGTGCGCGAAAAGAATGAGATGCAGGGGAAGGTATGAGAGGTGCGCGAAACACAGCAATGTAGGCGAAGCTATGGGAGGTGCACGAAAACACAATGATATAGGGGACGGTATGAAATGTGCATGAATACATGGCGATATTGGGGAATCCATGAGAGGTGCGCGAAAACACAGCATTATAGGGGAAGGTATGAGAAGTGTGCAAAAACACAGCGATATAGTGGAAGTTATGAGAGGCGCGTGAAAGCACAGCGATATAGGGGAATGTATGGGAGGTGCACAAAAACACAGAGATATAGGGGAAGGTATGGGAGGTGCGCGAAAATAGGGTGATATTGGGGAAGGTATGAGAGGTGCGCGAAGGCACAGCGATATAGGGGATGCTATGGGAGGTGCACGAAAACACAGTGATATCGGGGAAAGTATGAGAGGAGCGCGAAAACATCGCAATACAGGGGAATGCATCAGAGGTGCCAGAAAACACAGTGATATAGGGGAAGACATGAGATGTGCCCGAAAACACGGCGATATAGTGGAAGCTATGAGAGGTGAGCAAAAACACAGCGATAAAGGTGAAGCTATATCAGGGTGTGAAAAGGCAGCGATATAGGTGAAGGCATGAGAGGTGCGCGAAAACACAGCGATGTAGCGGAAGCTATGGGAGGTGCACGAAAACACAGCGATATAGGGGAATGTATGAAATATGCATGAAACACGGCGATATTGGGGATGCCATGAGAGATGCGCAAAAACACGGCTATACAGGGGAATGCATCAGAGGTGCAAGAAAACACAGCAATATAGGGGACGTTATGAGAGGAGCGAAAACAGAGCGACATAGGGGAAGGCATGAGAGGTGCGCGAAAACAGGGCAATATAGTGGAAGCTATGGGATGTGTGAGAAAACAGGGTGATATAGGGTAAGGTATGAGAGGCACGCGAAAAGACAGCGATATAGGGGGAGGTATGAGAGGTGCGCGAAGGTGCAGTGATATAGGGGATGCTATGGGAGGTGCGCGAATACACAGTGATATAGAGGACGTTATGAGATGTGCATGAAAACACGGCAATATAGGGGAAGGCACGAGAGATGCGCAAAAATATAGCGATATAGGAGAAGTTATGAGAGGTGCGTGAAAACACCGATATAGAGGAAGGTATGAGAGGTGCACTGAAACACAGCGATACAGGGGAAGGAATGGGAGATGTGCAAAAACAGGGTGATATAGGGGAAGGTATGAGAGGTGCGCGAAGGCACACGATATACGGGATGCTATGGGAGGTGCGCGAAAACATGGCGATATTTGAAAGGTATGAGAGGTGTGCGAGAATAGAGCGATGTAGGGGAAATTATGAGAGGTGCGTGTATCAGAGGTGTGAGAAAACACAGTGATATAATGGAAGTAATGACAGGAGCGAAAACATAGCGATATAGGTGAAGACAAGAGAGGTGTGCGAAAACACGGCGATATAGGGGAAGCTATGAGAGGTGAACAATAACACAGCGATAAAGATGAAGCTATGGGATGTGCGCAAAAAGACAGCGATATAGGGGAAGGTATGAGAGGTGCGCGAAAACACAGCGACGTGGGCGTAGCTATGGGAGGTGCGCGAAAGCACAGCGATATAATGGACAGTATGAGATGTGCATGAATACACAGCAATATTGGGGAAGCCATGAGAGTTGCGTGAAAACACAGCGATATAGGGGAAGGTATGAGAGGTGCACGAAAACACATCGATAAAAGGGAAGGTATGGGAGATGCGCGAAAACAGGACGATATAGGGGAAGGTATGAGATGTGCGCAAAGGCACAGCGATATAGGGGATTCTATGGGAGGTGCGCGAATACACAGCAATATGGGGGACGTTATGAGATGTGATTGAAAACACGGCGATATAGGGGAAGGTATCAGAGGTGCGCAAAAATACAGCGATATAGGAGAAGTTATGAGAGGTGCGTGAAAACACAGCGATATAGGGGAAGGTATGAGTGGTGCACGAAAACACAGCGATATAGTGGGAGGTATGGGAGGTGCGCAAAAACACAGTTATATAGGGGAAGACATGAGAGGTGCTCAAAAACAGGGCTATATAGTGGAAGCTATGGGATATGCGCGAAAACATGGCGATACAGGGAAAGGTATGAGAGGTGCCCGAAAATACAGCGATACAGGGGATGCTATGGGACGTGCGCGAAAACACAGTGATATAGTGGAAGGTATGAGAGGTGTGCAAGAACATGGCTATATAGGGGAAATTGTGAGAGGTCCGCGAAAACACGGCGATATATGAGAAGTTATGAGAGGTGAGTGAAAACACAGCGATATAGAGGAAGGTGTGAAG
The DNA here is from genome assembly GCF_030028105.1 of Mobula birostris. Taxonomy (NCBI): domain Eukaryota; kingdom Metazoa; phylum Chordata; class Chondrichthyes; order Myliobatiformes; family Myliobatidae; genus Mobula; species Mobula birostris. Next base: position 214,414 of record NW_027276715.1, on the reverse strand, counting down.
GTATGAGAGGTGCACAAAAACACAGCGATATAGGGGAAGGTATGGGAGGTGTGCGAAAATGGCGATATAGGGGAAGGTATGAGAGGTGCGCGAAGGCACAGTGATATAGGGGACGGTATGAGATCTGCATGAAAACACGGAGATAACGGGGAAGAAATGAGAGATGTGCGAAAACACGGCGATATAGGGGAAAGTATGAGAGGTGTGCAAAAACACGGCGATACAGGGGAATGCATCAGAGGTGCGAGAAAACACAGCGATATAGGGGAAGTTATGAGAGAAGCAAAAACACAGCGATATAGGGGAGACATGAGAGGTGCACGAAAACAGGGCAATATAGTGAGAGCTATGGGATGTGCATGAAAAAAGGGCAATATAGGGGAAGGTATGAGAGCTGCGCGAAAACACAGCAATATAGGGGACTCTATGGGACGTGCGTGAAAACACAGTGATATAGGGGAAGGTATGCGATCTGCGCGAGAACACGGCGATATAGGGGAAAGTAGGAGAGGTGCGCGAAAACTTGGCGTTATAGGGGAATGCATCAGAGGTGTGAGAAAACACAGCGATGTAGGGGAAGACATGAGAGGTGCACAAAAACTCGGCGATACAGGAGAATATATGAGATGTGCGAGAAAACACAGCAATATAGGAGAATTAATGAGAAGAGCGAAAACATAGCAATCTAGGTGAAGACATGAGAAGTGCACGAAAACACGGCGATATAGGGGAATCTATGAGAGGTGAGCAATAACACAGCGATAAAGGTGAAGCTATGGGATGTGCGCAAAAAGACAGCGATATAGGGGAAGGTATGAGAGGTGCGCGAAAACACAGCGATACAGGGGAAGGTATGAGAGGAGTGCGAAAACAGGGCGATATAGGGGAATTTATGAGAGGTGCACAAAAACACAGCGATATAGGGGAAGGTATGAGAGGTGCACGAAAACACAGCGATATTGGGGAAGGTATGGGAGGTGCGCGAAAACAGGGCGATATAGGGGAAGTTATGAGATGTGTGCGAAGGCACAGCGATATAGGGGATGCTATGAGAGGTTCGCGAAAACATCGTGATATAGGGGAAAGTATGAGAGGAGCGCGAAAACGTCGCAATACAGGGGAATGCATCAGAGGTGCGAGAAAACACAGTGATATAGGGGAAGACATAAGATGTGCGCGAAAACACGGCGATATAGTGGAAGCTATGAGAGGTGAACAAAAACACAGCGGTAAAGGGGAAGCTATATCAGGGTGCGAAAAGACAGCGATATAGGTGAAGGCATGAGAGGTGTGCGAAAACACAACGATGTAGCGGAAGCTATGGGAGGTGCGCGAAAACACAGCGATATAGGGGAATGTATGAAATATGCATGAAACACGGCGATATCGGGGATGCCATGAGAGATGCGCAAAAACACGGCTATATAGGGAAAAGTATGAGAGGTGCGCAAAAACACGGCGATACAGGGGAATGCATCAGACGTGCAAGAAAACACAGCAATATAGGGGACGTTATGAGAGGAGCAAAAACAGAGCGACACAGGGGAAGGTATGAGAGGTGTGCGAAAACAGGGCAATATAGTGGAAGCTATGGGATGTGTGCGAAAACAGGGCGATATAGGGGAAAGTATGAGAGGTGCGCGAAAAGACAGCAATATAGGGGATGCTATGGGAGGTGCGCGAATACACAGAGATATAGGGGACGTTATGAGATGTGCATGAAAACACGGCAATATAGGGGAAGGCATGAGAGATGCACAAAAATATAGCGATATAGGAGAAGTTATGAGAGGTGCGTGAAAACACAGCGATATAGGGGAAGGTATGAGAGGTGCACTGAAACACAGCGATACGGAGGAAGGAATGGGAGATGTGCGAAAACAGGGCGATATAGGGGAAGGTATGAGAGGTGCTCGACAACACGGCGATATAGGGGAAGTTATGAGAGGTGCGCAATAATACAGCAATATAGGAGAAGTTATTAGAGGTGCGTGAAAACACAGCAATATAGGGGGAGGTATGAGATGTACACGAAAACACAGCGATATAGGGGAAGGTATGGGAGGTGCTCGAAAGCAGGGTGATATAGGGGAAGTTATGACAGGTGCGTGAAAACCCAGCGATGTAGGGGATGTTATGAGATGTGCATGAAAACACGGCGATATAGGGGAAGGTATGAGAGGTGCGCGAAGGCACAGCGATATAGGGGAAGGTATGAGAGGTGCACGAAAACGCAGCGATATAAGGGAAGGTATAGGAGGTGCGCGAAAACAGGGCAATATAGGGGAAGGTATGAGAGGTGCACGAAGGCACAGCGATATAGGGGACGTTATGAGATGTGCATGAAAACTCGGCGATACAGGGGAAGGTATGAGAGGTGCGCGAAGGCACAGCGATATAGGGGAAGACAGGAGAGGTGCGCGAAAACACAGCGATATAGGAGACGGTATGAGATGTGCATAAAAACATGGCGATATGGGGGAGGTATGAGAGGTGCGCGTAAACACGGCGATATAATGGAAAGTATGAGAGGTGCGCGAAAACTTGGCATTACAGGGGAATGCATCAGAGGTGCCAGAAAACACAGTGATATAGTGGAATACATGAGAGGTGCACGAAAACAGGGAGATATAGGGGAAGGTATGAGAGGTGTGCAAAAACACAGCGATATAGTGGAAGTTATGAGAGGCGTGTGAAAGCACAGCGATATAGGGGAATGGATGAGAGGTGCACAAAAACACAGCGATATAGGGGAAGGTATGGGAGGTGCGCGAAATAGGGCAATATTGGGGAAGGCATGAGAAGTGCGCGAAGGCACAGCGATATAGGGGATGTTATGGGAGGTGCACAAAAACACAGTGATATCGGGGAAAGTATGAGAGGAGCACGAAAACGTCGCAATACAGGGGAATGAATCAGAGGTGCAAGAAAACACAGTGATATAGGGGAAGTTATGAGAGAAGCGAAAACACCGCGATATAGGGGAAGACATGAGATGTGCGCGAAAACACGGCGATATAGTGGAAGCTATGAGAGGTGAGCAAAAACACAGCGATGAAAGTGAAGCTATGTCAGGGTGCGAAAAGACAGCAATATAGGTGAAGGCATGAGAGGTGTGCGAAAACACAGCGATGTAGCAGAAGCTATGGGAGTTGCGCGAAAACACAGCGATATAGGGGAATGTATGAAATATGCATGAAACACGGCGATATCGGGGATGCCATGAGAGATGCGCAAAAACACGACTAGATAGGGAAAAGTATGAGAGGTGCGCAAAAACACGGCGATACAGGGGAATTCATCAGAGGTGCAAGAAAACACAGCGATATAGGGGACGTTATGAGAGGAGCGAAAACAGAGCGACACAGGGGAAGGCATGAGAGGTGCGCGAAAACAGGGCAATATAGTGGAAGCTATGGGATGTGTGCGAAAACAGGGCGATATAGGGGAAGGTATGAGAGGTGCGCGAAAAGACAGCGATATAGGGGGAGGTATGAGTGGTGCGCGAAGGTACAGTGATATAGAGGATGCTATGGGAGGTGCGCGAATACACAGTGATATAGGGGACGTTATGAGATGTGCATGAAAATACGGTAATATAGGGGAAGGTATAAGAGCTGCGCAAAAATACAGTGCTATAGGAGAAGTTATGAGACGTGTGAAAACACAGCGATATAAGGGAAGGTATGAGAGGTGCACGAAAACACAGCGATATTGGGGAAAGTATGGAAGGTGCGCGAAAACACAGCGAAATAGGGGACGTTATGAGAGGTGCGTGAAAACACAGCGATATAGGGGAAGGTATGAGAGGTGCACTGAAACACAGCGATACAGGGGAAGGAATGGGAGATGTGCGAAAACAGGGCGATATAGGGGAAGGTATGAGAGGTGCGTGAAGGCACACGATATACAGGATGCTATGGGAGGTGCGCGAAAACATGGCGATATAGTGAAAGGTATGAGTGATGTCCAAAAACACAGCAATATAGGGGACGCTATGGGACGTGCGCGAAAACACATTGATATAGGGGAAGGTATGAGAGGTGCTCGACAACACGGCGATATAGGGGAAGTTATGAGAGGTGCGCAATAATACAGCAATATAGGAGAAGTTATTAGAGGTGCGTGAAAACACAGCAATATAGGGGGAGGTATGAGAGGTACACGAAAACACAGCGATATAGGGGAAGGTATGGGAGGTGCTCGAAAGCAGGGTGATATAGGGGAAGTTATGACAGGTGCCTGAAAACCCAGCGATATAGGGGACGTTATGAGATGTGCATGAAAACACGGCAATATAGGGGAAGGTATGAGAGGTGCGCGAAGGCACAGCGATATAGGGGAAGGTATGAGAGGTGCACGAAAACGCAGCAATATAAGGGAAGGTATAGGAGGTGCGCGAAAACAGGGCAATATAGGGGAAGGTATGAGAGGTGCACGAAGGCACAGCGATATAGGGGATGCTATGGGAGGTGCGCGATAAAACAGTGATATAAGAGACAGTATGAGATGAGCATAAAAACATGGCGAGATACGGGGAGGTATGAGAGGTGCGCGTAAACACGGCGATATAGGGGAAAGTATGAGATGTGCGCGAAAACTTGGCGTTACAGGGGAATTCATCCAAGGTGTCAGAAAACACAGCGATGTAGTGGAATACATGAGAGGTGCGCGAAAACAGGACGATATAGGGGAAGGTATGAAAGGTGCACGAAGGCACAGCAATATAGGGGATGCTATGCGAGGTGTGCGAAAACACAGCGATATAGGAGACGGTATGAGATGTGCATAAAAATATGGCGATATAGGGGGAGGTATCAGAGGTGCGCGTAAACACGGCGATATAGGGGACGGTATGGGAGGTGTGCGAAAACAGGGCGATATAGGGGAAGGTATGAGAGGTACACGAAGGCACAGCGATATAGGGGATGCTATGAGAGGTGTGCGAAAACACGGCGATATAATGGAAAGTATGTGAGGTGCGCGAAAACTTGGCGTTACAGGGGAATGCATCAGAGGTGCCAGAAAACACAGTGATGTAGTGGAATACATGAGAGGTGCGAGAAAACAGAGCAATATAGTGGAAGCTATGCGATGTGCACGCAAACAGGGCGATATAGGGGAAGGTATGAGAGGTGCGCGAAAACACAGCGATATAGGGGACGCAATGGGACGTGTGCGAAAACACAGTGATATAGGGGAAGGTATGAGAGGTGTGCGAGAAAACTGATATAGGGGAAGGTATGAGAGGTGTGCGAGAACACGGCGATATTGGGGAATTTATGAGAGGTGTGCGAAAACACGGCGATAAGGGAGAATGTATCAATTGTGCGAGAAATCACAGCGATATAGGGGAAGTATTGAGAAGAGTGAAAACATAGCGATCTTGGTGAAGACATGAGAGGTGAGCAAAAACACGGCGATACAGGGGAAGCTATGAGAGGAGAGCAATAACACAGCGATAAAGCTGAATCTATGGGATGTGCGTCAAAAGACAGCAATATAGGGGAAGCTATGAGAGGTGCGCAAGGCACAGCGATATAGGGGATGCTATTGGATGTGTGTGAATATACAGTGATATAGGGGACGTGATGAGATGTGCATGAAAACTCTGCAATATTAGGGAAGGTATGAGAGGTGCACAATAACACAGTGATATAGGAGAAGTTATGAGAGGTGTGTGAAAACACAGCGATATAGGGGAAGGAATGAAAGGTGCACGAAAACACAGCGATATAGGGGAAGGAATCGGAGGTGCGCGAAAACAGGGCGATATAGGGGAAGGTATGAGAGGTGCGCGAAGGCACAGCGATATAGGGGATGCTATGGGAGGTGTGCGAATACAAAGCGATATAGGGGATGTTATGAGAGGTGCGTGAAAACACAGCGATATTAGGGAAGGTATGAGAGGTGCAAAAAAAACACAGTGATATAGGAGAAGTTAAGAGAGGTTTATGAAAACACAGCGATATAGGGGAAGGTATGAGAGGTGCACAAAAAAACAGCGATATAGGTGAAGGAATGGGAGGTGCGCAAAAACAAGGTGATATAGATGAAGTTAATGGAGGTATGCGAAGGCACAGCAATATAGGGGATGCTATGGAAGGTGCGCGAAAACACAGTGATATAGGGGAAGACAGGAAAGGTGCGCGAAAACACGGCGATATAGGGGAAGCTATGAGAGGTGAGCTAAAACACGGCGATACAGGGGAAGCTATGAGAGGTGAGCAATAACACAGCGATAAAGGTGAATCTCTGGGATGTGTGCGAAAGGACAGCGATATAGGGGAAGTTATGAGAGGTGCGTGAAAACCCAGCGATATAGGGGACGTTATGAGAGGAGCACGAAAACATAGCGATATAGGGGAAGGAATGTGAGGTGCGCGAAAACACGGCGATATAGGGGAAGCTATGAGAGGTGAGCAAAAACACGGCGATAAAGCTGAATCTATGGGATGTGCGCGAAACGACAGCGATATAGGGGAAGCTATGAGAGGTGCGTGAAAACACAGCAATATAGGGGACGTTATGAGATGTGCATGAAAACACGGCAATATAGGGGAATGTATGAAAGGTGCGCGAAGGCACAGTGATATAGGGGATGCTATGGGAGTTGCGTGAATACACAGAGATATAGGGGACGTTATGAGATATGCATGAAAACACGGCGATACTGGGGAAGCCATGAGAGGTGTGCGAAAATACAGCGATATAGGCGACGCTATGGGAGGTGTGCGAAGACAGGGCAACATAGGGGAAGGTATGAGAGGTGAGCGAAGGCACAGCGATATAGGGGATGCTATGGCAGGTGCGCGAATACACAGCGACATATGGGGCGTTAAGAGATGTGCATGAAAACACGGCGATATTGAGGAAGCCATGAGTGGTACGCAAAAATACGGCGATACAGGAGAAATTATGAGAGGTGCGTGAAAACACAGCGATATAGGGGGAGGTATGAGAGGTGAATGAAAACACAGCGATATAGGGAAAGGTATGGAAGGTGCGCAAAAAAAGCTGAAGGTATGAGAGGTGCACGAAGACACAGCAATATAAGGGATGCTATGGGAGGTGCGCGAATACGCAGCGATATAAGGGACATTATGAGATGTGCATGAAAACACGGCAATATAGGGGAAGGTGTAAGAGCTGCGCAAAAATACAGCGAATTAGGAGAAGTTATGAGAGGTGCGTGAAAACACAGCGATATAAGGGAAGGTAGGAGAGGTGCACGAAAACACAGCGATATTGGGGAAGGTATGGGAGGTGCGCGAAAACAGGGCGATATAGGGGAGGTTATGAGAGGTGCGCGAAGGCACAGCAATACAGGGGATGCTATGAGAGTTGCGCGAAAACACCGTGATATAGGGGAAGACATGAGAGGTGCGCAAAAACAGGGCAATATAGTGGAACCTATGGGATGTGCGCGAAACCACGGCGATACAGGGGAATGTATCAGAGGTGCGAGAAAACACAGCGATATAGGGGACGCTATGGGACATGAGCAAAAAACAGTGATATAGGGGAAGGTATGAGAGGTGTGTGAGAAGACGGCGATATAGGGGAAATTGTAAGAGGTGCGCGAAAAAATGGCAATACAGGAGAATGTATCAGAGGTGCGAGAAAACACTGCGATATAGGGGAAGTATTGATAGGAACGAAAACATAGCGATATAGGTTAAGACATGCGAGGTGCGTGAAAACACGGTGATATAAGGTAAGCTATGAGAGGTGAGCAATAACACAGTGATCAAGGTGAAGCTATGGGATGTGCGCGAAAACAGCGACGTAGGCGAAGCTATGGGAAGTGCGCGAAAACACAGCGATATAGGGGACGGTATGAGATGTGCATGAATACACGGCGATATTGGGGAAGCCATGAGAGGTGCCTGAAAACACAGCGATATAGGGGAAGGTATGAGAGGTGTGCAAAAACACAGCGATGTCGGAGAAGTTAAGAGAGATGCGTGAAAACACAGTGGATTAGGGGAAGGTATGAGAGGTGCATGAAAACGCAGCGATATAGGGAAAGGTATGGAAGGTGCGCGAAAACAGGGCGATATAGGGGAAGGTATGAGAGGTGCGCGAAGACACAGCAATATAAGGGATGCTATGGGAGGTGCGCGAATGCACAGCGATATAGGGGACATTATGAGATGTGCATGAAAACACGGCAATATAGGGGAAGGTATAAGAGCTGCACAAAAATACAGCGATATAATAGAAGTTATGAGAGGTGCGTGAAAACGCAGCGATATAAGGGAAGGTAGGAGAGGTGCACGAAAACACAGGGATTTTGGGGAAAGTATGGGAGGTGCTCGAAAACAGGGCGATATAGGGGAAGTTATGAGAGGTGCGCGAAGGCACAGCGATACAGGGGATGCTATGAGAGGTGCGCGAAAACACCGTGATATAGGGGACGTGATGAGATGTGCATGAAAATGCAACGATATTAGTGAAGGTATGAGAGGAGCTCGTAAACACAGCAATATAGGGGAAGGTATGAGAGGTGCGGGGAAACACAGCGATACAGGGGAATGTATGAGAGGTGCACGAAAACAGTGATATAGGTGAAGGAATGGGAGGTGAGCGAAAACAGGGCGATATAGGGGAATGTATGAGAGGTGCGCGAAGGCACAGCGATATAGGGGATGCTATGGGAGGTGCGCGAACACACAGCGATATAGGGGACGTTATGAGATGTGCATGAATACACGGCAATAGTTGGGAAACCATGAGAGGTGTGCGAAAACACAGCGATATAGGGGAAGTTATGAGAGGTGCGCAAGGCACAGCGATATAGGAGAAGGTATGGAAGGTGCTCGAAAACAGGGTGATATAGATGAAGGCGCAGCAATATAGGGGATGCTATGGAAGGTGCACGAAAACACAATGATATAGGGGAAGACATGAGAGGTGCGCGAAAACAAGGCAATATAGTGGAAGCTGTGAGAGGTGAGCTAAAACCTGGCGATACAGGGGAAGCTATGAGAGGTGAGCAATAACACAGCGATAAAGGTGAATCTATGGGATGTGCGCGAAAAGACATCGATATAGGGGAAGGCATGAGAGGTGTGCGAAAGCACAGCGATATAGGGGAAGTTATGAGAGGTGCGCAAAAACAGGGCGTATAGGGGAAGTTATGAGAGGTGCACGAAAACGCAGCAATATAAGGGAAGGTATAGGAGGTGCGCGAAAACAGGGCGATATTGGGGATGTTATGACAGGTGCGTGAAAACCCAGCGATATAGGGGACGTTATGAGATGTGCATGAAAACACGGTGATATAGGTGAAGGTATGAGAGGTGCGCGAAGGCAGGGCAATATAGGGGAAGGTATGAGATGTGCACGAAAACGCAGCGATATAAGGGAAGGTATAGGAGGTGCGCGTAAACAGGGCGATATAGGGGAAGTTATGAGAGGTGCATGAAGGCACAGCGATATAGGGGATGCTATGGGAGATGCGCAAAAAAACAGCGATATAGGAGACGGTATGAGATGTGCATAAAAACATGACGATATAGGGGGAGGTATGAGAGGTGCGCGTAAACACGGCGATATAATGGAAATTTTGTGAGGTGCGCGAAAACTTGGCGTTACAGGGGAATGCATCAGAGGTGCCAGAAAACACAGTGATGTAGTGCAATACATGAGAGGTGTGCGAAAACAGGGCGATACAGGGGAAGGTATGAGAGGTGCGCGAAAAGACAGCGATATAGGGGAAGGTATGAGAGGTACGCGAAAACAGGGCGATATTGGGGAAGTTATGACAGGTGCGTGAAAACCCAGCGTATAGGGGACGTTATGAGATGTGCATGAAAGCACGGCGATATAGGGGAAGGTATGAGAGGTGCGCGAAGGCACAGCGATATAGAGGAAGGTATGAGAGCTGCACGAAAATGCAGCGATAGAAGGGAAGGTATAGGAGGTGCGCGAAAGCAGGGCGATATTGGGGAAGGTATGAGAGGTGCACGAAGGCACAGCGATATAGGGGATGCTATGGGAGGTGTGCGAAAAAACAGCGATATAGGAGACGGTATGAGATGTGCATAAAAACATGGCGATATGGGGGAGGTATGAGAGGTGCGCGTAAACACGGCGATATAGGGGAAAGTATGAGATGTGCGCGAAAACTTGGCGTTACAGGGGAATGCATCAGAGGTGATAGAAAACACAGCAATGTAGTGGAATACATGAGAGGTGCGCGAAAACAGGACGATATAGGAGAAGGTATGAGAGGTGCGCAAGGCACAGCGATATAGGAGATGCTATGGGAGGTGCGCGAATACACAGCGATATAGGGGACGTGATGAGATGTGCAAGAAAACTCAGCGATATTAGGGAAGGTATGAGAGGTGCACAGAAACACAGTGATATAGGAGAATTTATGAGAGGTGTGTGAAAACACAGCGATATAGGGGAAGGAATCGGAGGTGCGCGAAAACAGGGCGATATAGGGGAAGGTATGAGAGGTGCGCGAAGGTACAGCGATATAGGGGATGCTATGGGAGGTGCGCGAATACACAGCAATATAGAGGACGCTATGAGATGTGCATAACAACACGGCGATATAGGGTAAGTTATTAGAGGTGCGCAAAAACACGGCGATGTAGGGGAAGCTATGAGAGGTGAGCAATAACACAGCGATAAAGGTGAATCTATGGGATGTGCGCGAAAAGACAGCGATATAGGGGAAGGTATGAGAGGTGCGCAAGGCACAGCGATATAAGGGGAGGTATGAGAGGTGCACGAAAACACAGCGATATAGGGGACGTGATGAGATGTGCATGTAAACGCAGTGATATTAGGGAAGGTATCAGAGGTGCACAAAAACACAGCGATATAGGAGAAGTCATGAGAGGTGTGTGAAAACACAGCGATATAGGGGGAGGTATGAGAGGTGCATGAAAACACAGCGATATAGGGGAAGGTATGGAAGGTGTGCAAAACAGGGCGATATAGGGGAAGGTATGAGAGGTGCGCTAAGGCATTGCAATATAAGGGATGCTATGGGAGGTGCGCGAATACACAGCGATATAGGGGACGTTATGAGATGTGCGTGAAAACACGGCAATATAGGGGAAGGTATAAGAGCTGCGCAAAAATACAGTGATATAGGAGAAGTTATGAGAGGTGCGTGAAAACACAACGATATAAGGGAAGGTATGAGAGGTACACGAAAACACAGCGATATTGAGGAAGGTATGGGAGGTGCGAGAAAACAGGGCAATATAGGGGAAGTTATGAGAGGTGCGCGAAGGCACAACGATATAGGGATGCTATGAGAGGTGCGCAAAAATACCGTAATATAGGGGAAGACATGAGAGGTATGCAAAAACAGGGCAATATAGTGGAACCTATGGGATGTGCGCGAAACCACGGCGATACAGGGGAAAGTATCAGAGGTGCGAGAAAACAACGCGATATAGGGGACGCTATGGGACATGCGCAAAAAACAGTGATATAGGCGATTCTATGGGAGGTGCGCGAAAACACAGCGATATAGGGGCCGTTATGACATGTGCATGAATACACGGCGATATTGGGGAAGCCATAAGAGGTGCCTGAAAACACAGCGATATAGGGGAAGGTATGAGAGGTGTGCAAAATCACAGCGATATAGGAGAAGTTAAGAGAGGTGCGTGAAAACACAGCGATATAGGGGAAGGTATGAGAGGTGCACGAAGGCACAGCGTTATAGGGGATGCTATGGGAGGTGCGCGTAAACACAGCGATATAGGGGTAAGTATGAGAGGTGTGCGAAAACTTGGCGTTACAGGGGAATGCATCAGAGGTGCCAGAAAACACAGCGATGTAGTGGAATACATGAGAGGTGCGCGAAAACAGGGCAATATAGTGGAAACTATGGGATGTGCATGAAAACAGGACGATATAGGGGAAAGTATGAGAGGCGCGTGAAAACACAGCGATATAGGGGACACAGTGGGACGTGCGTGAAAACACAGTGATATAGGGTAAGGTATGAGAGGTGTGCGAGAACACGGCGATATAGGGGAAATTAAGAGAGGTGTGAGAAAACACGGTGATACGGGAGAATGTATCAGATGTGCGAGAAAACACAGCGATATAGGGGAAGTATTGAGAGGAGCGAAAACATAGCGATCTAGGTGAAGACATGAGAGGTGCGCGTAAACACGGCGATATAGGGGAAGCTATGAGAGGTGAGCAAAAACACGGCGATACAAGGGAAGGTATGAGAGGTGAGCAATAACACAGCGATAAAGGTGAATCTATGGGATGTGCGCGAAAAGACAGCGATATGGGGTAGCTATGAGAGGTGCGCAAGGCACAGCGATATAGGGGATGCTATGGGAGGTGCGTGAATACACAGCGATATAGGGATCGTGATGAGATGTGCATGAAAACGCAGCGATATTAGGGAAGGTATCAGAGGTGCACAAAAACACAGCGATATAGGGGAAGGTATGAAAGGTACACGAAAACACAGAGATATATTCGGGAAGGAATGGGAGGTGCACGAATACACATCGATATAGGGGACGTTATGAGATGTGCATGAAAACACAGCCATATAGGGGAAGGTATGAGCGGTGCACGAAAACGCAGTGATATAAGGGAAGGTATAGGAGGTGCGCGAAAACAGGGCAATATAGGGGAAGGTATGAGATGTGCACGAAAACGCAGCGATATAAGGGAAGGTATAGGAGGTGCGCGTAAACAGGGCGATATAGGGGAAGTTATGAGAGGTGCATGAAGGCACAGCGATATAGGGGATGCTATGGGAGATGCGCAAAAAAAACAGCGATATAGGAGACGGTATGAGATGTGCATAAAAACATGACGATATAGGGGGAGGTATGAGAGGTGCGCGTAAACACGGCGATATAATGGAAATTTTGTGAGGTGCGCGAAAACTTGGCGTTACAGGGGAATGCATCAGAGGTGCCAGAAAACACAGTGATGTAGTGCAATACATGAGAGGTGTGCGAAAACAGGGCGATACAGGGGAAGGTATGAGAGGTGCGCGAAAAGACAGCGATATAGGGGAAGGTATGAGAGGTACGCGAAAACAGGGCGATATTGGGGAAGTTATGACAGGTGCGTGAAAACCCAGCGTATAGGGGACGTTATGAGATGTGCATGAAAGCACGGCGATATAGGGGAAGGTATGAGAGGTGCGCGAAGGCACAGCGATATAGAGGAAGGTATGAGAGCTGCACGAAAATGCAGCGATAGAAGGGAAGGTATAGGAGGTGCGCGAAAGCAGGGCGATATTGGGGAAGGTATGAGAGGTGCACGAAGGCACAGCGATATAGGGGATGCTATGGGAGGTGTGCGAAAAAACAGCGATATAGGAGACGGTATGAGATGTGCATAAAACATGGCGATATGGGGGGAGGTATGAGAGGTGCGCGTAAACACGGCGATATAGGGGAAAGTATGAGATGTGCGCGAAAACTTGGCGTTACAGGGGAATGCATCAGAGGTGATAGAAAACACAGCAATGTAGTGGAATACATGAGAGGTGCGCGAAAACAGGACGATATAGGAGAAGGTATGAGAGGTGCGCAAGGCACAGCGATATAGGAGATGCTATGGGAGGTGCGCGAATACACAGCGATATAGGGGACGTGATGAGATGTGCAAGAAAACTCAGCGATATTAGGGAAGGTATGAGAGGTGCACAGAAACACAGTGATATAGGAGAATTTATGAGAGGTGTGTGAAAACACAGCGATATAGGGGAAGGAATCGGAGGTGCGCGAAAACAGGGCGATATAGGGGAAGGTATGAGAGGTGCGCGAAGGTACAGCGATATAGGGGATGCTATGGGAGGTGCGCGAATACACAGCAATATAGAGGACGCTATGAGATGTGCATAACAACACGGCGATATAGGGTAAGTTATTAGAGGTGCGCAAAAACACGGCGATGTAGGGGAAGCTATGAGAGGTGAGCAATAACACAGCGATAAAGGTGAATCTATGGGATGTGCGCGAAAAGACAGCGATATAGGGGAAGGTATGAGAGGTGCGCAAGGCACAGCGATATAAGGGGAGGTATGAGAGGTGCACGAAAACACAGCGATATAGGGGACGTGATGAGATGTGCATGTAAACGCAGTGATATTAGGGAAGGTATCAGAGGTGCACAAAAACACAGCGATATAGGAGAAGTCATGAGAGGTGTGTGAAAACACAGCGATATAGGGGGAGGTATGAGAGGTGCATGAAAACACAGCGATATAGGGGAAGGTATGGAAGGTGTGCAAAACAGGGCGATATAGGGGAAGGTATGAGAGGTGCGCTAAGGCATTGCAATATAAGGGATGCTATGGGAGGTGCGCGAATACACAGCGATATAGGGGACGTTATGAGATGTGCGTGAAAACACGGCAATATAGGGGAAGGTATAAGAGCTGCGCAAAAATACAGTGATATAGGAGAAGTTATGAGAGGTGCGTGAAAACACAACGATATAAGGGAAGGTATGAGAGGTACACGAAAACACAGCGATATTGAGGAAGGTATGGGAGGTGCGAGAAAACAGGGCAATATAGGGGAAGTTATGAGAGGTGCGCGAAGGCACAACGATATAGGGATGCTATGAGAGGTGCGCAAAAATACCGTAATATAGGGGAAGACATGAGAGGTATGCAAAAACAGGGCAATATAGTGGAACCTATGGGATGTGCGCGAAACCACGGCGATACAGGGGAAAGTATCAGAGGTGCGAGAAAACAACGCGATATAGGGGACGCTATGGGACATGCGCAAAAAACAGTGATATAGGCGATTCTATGGGAGGTGCGCGAAAACACAGCGATATAGGGGCCGTTATGACATGTGCATGAATACACGGCGATATTGGGGAAGCCATAAGAGGTGCCTGAAAACACAGCGATATAGGGGAAGGTATGAGAGGTGTGCAAAATCACAGCGATATAGGAGAAGTTAAGAGAGGTGCGTGAAAACACAGCGATATAGGGGAAGGTATGAGAGGTGCACGAAGGCACAGCGTTATAGGGGATGCTATGGGAGGTGCGCGTAAACACAGCGATATAGGGGTAAGTATGAGAGGTGTGCGAAAACTTGGCGTTACAGGGGAATGCATCAGAGGTGCCAGAAAACACAGCGATGTAGTGGAATACATGAGAGGTGCGCGAAAACAGGGCAATATAGTGGAAACTATGGGATGTGCATGAAAACAGGACGATATAGGGGAAAGTATGAGAGGCGCGTGAAAACACAGCGATATAGGGGACACAGTGGGACGTGCGTGAAAACACAGTGATATAGGGTAAGGTATGAGAGGTGTGCGAGAACACGGCGATATAGGGGAAATTAAGAGAGGTGTGAGAAAACACGGTGATACGGGAGAATGTATCAGATGTGCGAGAAAACACAGCGATATAGGGGAAGTATTGAGAGGAGCGAAAACATAGCGATCTAGGTGAAGACATGAGAGGTGCGCGTAAACACGGCGATATAGGGGAAGCTATGAGAGGTGAGCAAAAACACGGCGATACAAGGGAAGGTATGAGAGGTGAGCAATAACACAGCGATAAAGGTGAATCTATGGGATGTGCGCGAAAAGACAGCGATATGGGGTAGCTATGAGAGGTGCGCAAGGCACAGCGATATAGGGGATGCTATGGGAGGTGCGTGAATACACAGCGATATAGGGATCGTGATGAGATGTGCATGAAAACGCAGCGATATTAGGGAAGGTATCAGAGGTGCACAAAAACACAGCGATATAGGGGAAGGTATGAAAGGTACACGAAAACACAGAGATATATTCGGGAAGGAATGGGAGGTGCACGAATACACATCGATATAGGGGACGTTATGAGATGTGCATGAAAACACAGCCATATAGGGGAAGGTATGAGCGGTGCACGAAAACGCAGTGATATAAGGGAAGGTATAGGAGGTGCGCGAAAACAGGGCAATATAGGGGAAGGTATGAGATGTGCACGAAAACGCAGCGATATAAGGGAAGGTATAGGAGGTGCGCGTAAACAGGGCGATATAGGGGAAGTTATGAGAGGTGCATGAAGGCACAGCGATATAGGGGATGCTATGGGAGATGCGCAAAAAAACAGCGATATAGGAGACGGTATGAGATGTGCATAAAAACATGACGATATAGGGGGAGGTATGAGAGGTGCGCGTAAACACGGCGATATAATGGAAATTTTGTGAGGTGCGCGAAAACTTGGCGTTACAGGGGAATGCATCAGAGGTGCCAGAAAACACAGTGATGTAGTGCAATACATGAGAGGTGTGCGAAAACAGGGCGATACAGGGGAAGGTATGAGAGGTGCGCGAAAAGACAGCGATATAGGGGAAGGTATGAGAGGTACGCGAAAACAGGGCGATATTGGGGAAGTTATGACAGGTGCGTGAAAACCCAGCGTATAGGGGACGTTATGAGATGTGCATGAAAGCACGGCGATATAGGGGAAGGTATGAGAGGTGCGCGAAGGCACAGCGATATAGAGGAAGGTATGAGAGCTGCACGAAAATGCAGCGATAGAAGGGAAGGTATAGGAGGTGCGCGAAAGCAGGGCGATATTGGGGAAGGTATGAGAGGTGCACGAAGGCACAGCGATATAGGGGATGCTATGGGAGGTGTGCGAAAAAACAGCGATATAGGAGACGGTATGAGATGTGCATAAAAACATGGCGATATGGGGGAGGTATGAGAGGTGCGCGTAAACACGGCGATATAGGGGAAAGTATGAGATGTGCGCGAAAACTTGGCGTTACAGGGGAATGCATCAGAGGTGATAGAAAACACAGCAATGTAGTGGAATACATGAGAGGTGCGCGAAAACAGGACGATATAGGAGAAGGTATGAGAGGTGCGCAAGGCACAGCGATATAGGAGATGCTATGGGAGGTGCGCGAATACACAGCGATATAGGGGACGTGATGAGATGTGCATGAAAACTCAGCGATATTAGGGAAGGTATGAGAGGTGCACAGAAACACAGTGATATAGGAGAATTTATGAGAGGTGTGTGAAAACACAGCGATATAGGGGGAAGGAATCGGAGGTGCGCGAAAACAGGGCGATATAGGGGAAGGTATGAGAGGTGCGCGAAGGTACAGCGATATAGGGGATGCTATGGGAGGTGCGCGAATACACAGCAATATAGAGGACGCTATGAGATGTGCATAACAACACGGCGATATAGGGTAAGTTATTAGAGGTGCGCAAAAACACGGCGATGTAGGGGAAGCTATGAGAGGTGAGCAATAACACAGCGATAAAGGTGAATCTATGGGATGTGCGCGAAAAGACAGCGATATAGGGGAAGGTATGAGAGGTGCGCAAGGCACAGCGATATAAGGGGAGGTATGAGAGGTGCACGAAAACACAGCGATATAGGGGACGTGATGAGATGTGCATGTAAACGCAGTGATATTAGGGAAGGTATCAGAGGTGCACAAAAACACAGCGATATAGGAGAAGTCATGAGAGGTGTGTGAAAACACAGCGATATAGGGGGAGGTATGAGAGGTGCATGAAAACACAGCGATATAGGGGAAGGTATGGAAGGTGTGCAAAACAGGGCGATATAGGGGAAGGTATGAGAGGTGCGCTAAGGCATTGCAATATAAGGGATGCTATGGGAGGTGCGCGAATACACAGCGATATAGGGGACGCTATGAGATGTGCATGAAAACACGGCAATATAGGGGAAGGTATAAGAGCTGCGCAAAAATACAGTGATATAGGAGAAGTTATGAGAGGTGCGTGAAAACACAACGATATAAGGGAAGGTATGAGAGGTACACGAAAACACAGCGATATTGAGGAAGGTATGGGAGGTGCGAGAAAACAGGGCAATATAGGGGAAGTTATGAGAGGTGCGCGAAGGCACAACGATATAGGGATGCTATGAGAGGTGCGCAAAAATACCGTAATATAGGGGAAGACATGAGAGGTATGCAAAAACAGGGCAATATAGTGGAACCTATGGGATGTGCGCGAAACCACGGCGATACAGGGGAAAGTATCAGAGGTGCGAGAAAACAACGCGATATAGGGGACGCTATGGGACATGCGCAAAAAACAGTGATATAGGCGATTCTATGGGAGGTGCGCGAAAACACAGCGATATAGGGGCCGTTATGACATGTGCATGAATACACGGCGATATTGGGGAAGCCATAAGAGGTGCCTGAAAACACAGCGATATAGGGGAAGGTATGAGAGGTGTGCAAAATCACAGCGATATAGGAGAAGTTAAGAGAGGTGCGTGAAAACACAGCAATATAGGGGAAGGTATGAGAGGTGCACGAAGGCACAGCGTTATAGGGGATGCTATGGGAGGTGCGCGTAAACACAGCGATATAGGGGTAAGTATGAGAGGTGTGCGAAAACTTGACGTTACAGGGGAATGCATCAGAGGTGCCAGAAAACACAGCGATGTAGTGGAATACATGAGAGGTGCGCGAAAACAGGGCAATATAGTGGAAACTATGGGATGTGCATGAAAACAGGACGATATAGGGGAAAGTATGAGAGGCGCGTGAAAACACAGCGATATAGGGGACACAGTGGGACGTGCGTGAAAACACAGTGATATAGGGTAAGGTATGAGAGGTGTGCGAGAACACGGCGATATAGGGGAAATTAAGAGAGGTGTGAGAAAACACGGTGATACGGGAGAATGTATCAGATGTGCGAGAAAACACAGCGATATAGGGGAAGTATTGAGAGGAGCGAAAACATAGCGATCTAGGTGAAGACATGAGAGGTGCGCGAAAACACGGCGATATAGGGGAAGCTATGAGAGGTGAGCAAAAACACGGCGATACAAGGGAAGGTATGAGAGGTGAGCAATAACACAGCGATAAAGGTGAATCTATGGGATGTGCGCGAAAAGACAGCGATATGGGGTAGCTATGAGAGGTGCGCAAGGCACAGCGATATAGGGGATGCTATGGGAGGTGCGTGAATACACAGCGATATAGGGATCGTGATGAGATGTGCATGAAAACGCAGCGATATTAGGGAAGGTATCAGAGGTGCACAAAAACACAGCGATATAGGGGAAGGTATGAAAGGTACACGAAAACACAGAGATATATTCGGGAAGGAATGGGAGGTGCACGAATACACATCGATATAGGGGACGTTATGAGATGTGCATGAAAACACAGCCATATAGGGGAAGGTATGAGCGGTGCACGAAAACGCAGTGATATAAGGGAAGGTATAGGAGGTGCGCGAAAACATGGCAATATAGGGGAAGGTATGAGAGGTGCACGAAAACGCAACGATATAAAGGAAGGTATAGGAGGTGCGCAAAAACAGGGCGATGTAGGGAAATGTATGAGAGGTGCACGAAGGCACAGCGTTATAGGGGATGCTATGGGAGTGCGCGAAAACACAGCGATATAGGAGACGGTATGAGATGTGCATAAAAATATGGCGATATAGGGGGAGGTATGAGAGCTGCGCGTAAACACAGCGATATAGGGGTAAGTATGAGAGGTGCGTGAAAACTTGGCGTTACATGGGAAAGCATCAGAGGTGCCAGAAAACACAGCGATGTAGTGGAAGACATGAGAGGTGCACGAAAACAGGGCAATATGGTGGAAGGTATGGGATGAGTGCGAAAACAGGGCCATATAGGTGAAGGTAGGAGAGGTGTGCGAGAACATGGCGATATAGGGGAAATAATGAAAGGTGTGCGAAAACACAGCGATACGGGAGAATGTATCAATTGTGCGAGAAAACACAGCGATATAGGGGAAGTATTGAGAGGAGCGAAAACCTAGCGATCTCGGTGAAGACATGAGAGGTGCACGAAAACATGGCGATATAGGGGAAGCTATGAGAGGTGAGCAAAAAACACGGCGATACAGGGGAAGCTATGAGAGGTGAACAATAACACAGCGATAAAGGTGAATCTATGGGATGTGCGCGAAAAGGCAGCGATATAGGGAAAGGTATGAGAGGTGCGCAATGCACAGCGATATAGGGGACGTGATGAGATGTACATGAAGACTCAGCGATATTAGGGAAGATATAAGAGGTGCACAAAAACTCAGTGATATAGGAGAAGTTATGAGAGGTGTGTGAAAACACAGCGATATAGGGAAAGGTATGAAAGGTGCACGAAAACACAGCAAAAATAGAGGAAGGAATCGGAGGTGCGCGAAAACTGTGCTATATAGGGGAAGGTATGAGAGGAGCGCGACGGCACAGCGATATAGGGGATGCTATGGGAGGTGCGCGAATAAACCGCGATATAGGGGACGTTATGAGATGTGCATAAAAGCACGGCAATATAGGGGAAGTTATGAGAGGTACGCAAAAATACAGCAATACAGCAGAAGTTATGAGAGGTGCATGAAAACACAGCAATATAGGGGAAGGTATGGGAGGTGCACGAAAACACAGTGATATAGGAGAAGTTATGAGAAGTGCGTGAAAACACAGCGATATAGGGGAAGGTATGGGAGGTGCACGAAAACACAGTGATATAGGGGAAGACATGAGAGGTGCGTGAAAACACAGCAATATAGCGGACGCTATTGGACGTGCGCAAAAACACAGTGATATAGGGGATGATATGAGAGGTGTGCGAGAACACGGCGATATAGGTGAAATTATGAGAGTTGAGCGTAAACACGTTGATACAGGGAACAGTATCAGAAGTGCGAGAACACAGATCGATATAGGGGAAGTAATGAGAGGAGCGGAAACACAGCGATATAGGGGAAGGAATCGGAGGTGCGCGAAAACAGGGCGATATAGGGGAAGGTATGAGAGGTGCACGAAGGCACAGCAATATAAGGGATGCTATGGGAGGTGCACGAATACAAAGCGATATAGGGGACGTTATGAGATGTGCATGAAAACATGGCGAAATTGGGGAAGCCATGAGAGGTGTACAAAAATACACCGATATAGGGGACGGTATGGGAGGTGTGCGAAAACAGGACGACATAGGGGAAGGTATGAGATGCGCAAAAACACAGCGATGTAGGCGAAGCCATGCGAGGTTCACGGAAAACAGGGCGATATAAGGAAAGGTATGAGTGGTGCGCAAGGCACAGCGATATAGGGGATGCTATGGGAGGTGCGCAAATACACAGCGATATAGAGGACGTTATGAGATGTGCATGATAACACGGCAAAAGAGAGGAAGGTATAAGAGCTGCGCAAAAATACAGTGATATAGGGGAAGATATGAGAGGTGCACGAAAACAGGGCAATATAATGGAAGGTATGGGATGTGCGCGAAAACAGGGCGATATAGGGGAAGGTATGAGAGGTGCGCGAAGACACAGCGATATAGGGGATGCTATGGGAGGTGCGCGAATACACAACGATATAGGGGACGTTATGAGATGTGCGTAAAAACATGGCAATATAGGGGAAGTTATGAGAGGTGCGCAAAAATACAGCAATACAGGAGAAGTTATGAGAGGTGCGTGAAAACACAGCAATATAGGGGAAGGTATGGGAGGTGCACGAAAACACAGTGATATAGGAGAAGTTATGAGAGGTGCGTGAAAGCACAGGGATATAGGGGAAGTAGTGAGAGGAGCGGAAACACAGCGAAATAGGTGAAAACATGAGAGGTGCGGGAAAACACGGCGATATAAGGGAAGCTTTGAGAGGTAAGCAATAACACAGCGATAAAGTTGAAGTTATGGGATGTGCGCAAAAACACAGCGATGTATGCAAAGCCATGGGAGGTGCGTGGGAAACAGGGCGATATAGGGGAAGGTATGAGCAGTGCGCGAAGGCACAGCGATATAGGGGATGCTATGGGAGGTGCGTGAATACACAGACATATAGGAGACGTTATGAGATGTGCATGAAAACATGGCGATATAGGGGGAGGTATAAGAGATGCACGAAAACACAGCGATATAGGGGACGCAATAGGAGGTGTGCGAAAACAGGGCGACATAGGGGAAGGTATGAGAGGTGCGCGAAGGCACAGCAATACAAGGGATGCTATGGGAGGTGCGCGAATACACAGCGATATTGGGGACGTTATGAGATGAGCATGAAAACACAACAATATAGGGGAAGGTATGAGAAGAGCATGAAAACACAGCGATATCGGGGATAGTATGGGAGGTGCGCGAAAACAGGGCGATATACGGGAATGCATGAGAGGTGTGCGAAGGCACAGTGATATAGGGGATGGTACGCGAGGTGCGCAAATACACAGCGATACAGGGGACGTTATGAGATGTGCATGAAAACACATCAATATAGGGGAAGGAATGAGATGTGCGTAAAAATACATCGATATAGGGGAAGGTATGAGAGGTGTGCGAAAACAGCGATGTAGGCGAAGCTATGGGAGGTGCGCGAAAGCACAGCGATATAGGGGATGGTATGAGATGTGCATGAATACACGGCGATATTGGGGAAGCCATGAGAGGTGCCTGAAAACACAGCGATATAGGAGAAGGTATGGGAGGTGTGCAAAAACACAGCGATATAGGAAAAGTTAAGAGAGGTGCGTGAAAACACAGCAATATAGGGGATGGTATGAGCGGAGCAGGAAAACACAGCGATATCGGGGAAGGTATGGGAGGTGCGCGAAAACAGGGCGATATACGGGAATGCATGAGAGGTGCGCGAAGGCACAGTGATGTAGGGGATGGTATGGGAGGTGCGCAAATACACAGCGATACAGGGGACATTATGAGATGTGCATGAAAACACATCAATATAGCGGAAGGTATGAGATGTGCGCAAACATACATCTATATAGGGGAAGGTATGAGAGGTGTGCGAAAACAGCGATGTAGGCGAAGTTATGGGTGGTGCGCGAAAGCACAACGATATAGGGGAAGGTATGAGCTGTGCATGAATACACGGCGATAGTCGGGAAGCCATGAGAGGTTTGCCAAAACATAGCGATATAGGGGAAGGTATGAGAGCTGCGTGAAAACACAGTAATATAGGGGAAGGTATGAGAGGAGCGCGAAAACAGGGCGATAGAGTGGAAGTTATGAGAGGTGCATGAAAACCAAGCGACATTGGGGACGTTATGAGATGTGCATGAAAACACGGTGATATTGGGGAGGGTATCAGAGGTGTGCAAAAACACAGCGGTATACGGGAATGCATGAGGGGTGCACGAAAACAACGATATAGGTGAAGGAATGGGAGGTGCGCGAAAACAGGGCGATATTTGGGAAGGTATGAGAGGTGCGCGAAAGCACAGCGATAGAAGGGAAACTATGGGAGGTGCGCGAATACACAGCGATATAGAGGACGTTATGAGATGTGCATAACAACACGGCGATATAGGGTACGTTATGAGAGGTGCGCAAAAACGCGGCGATATAGGGGAAGCTATGAGAGGTGAGCAATAACACAGCGATAAAGATGAATCTATGGGATGTGCCCGAAAAGACAGCGATATAGAGGAAGGTATGAGAGATGCGCTAGGCACAGCGATATAGGGGATGCTATGAGAGGGTCGCGAAAACACCATGATATAGGGGAAGACATGAGAGGTGCGCAAAAACAGGGCAATATAGTGGAACCTATGGGATGTGCGCGAAACCACGGCGATACAGGGGAATGTATCAGAGGTGCGAGAAAACACACAATATAGGGGACGCTATGGGACAAGCGCAAAAAAACAGTGGTATAGGGGACAAGCGCAAAAAAACAGTGGTACAGTGGTATGAGAGGTGTGCGAGCCACGGCGATATAGGGGAAATTGTAAGAGGTGCGCGAAAACATGGCAATACAGGAGAATGTATCAGAGGAGCGAGAAAACACAGCGATATAGGGGAAGTAATGATAGGAGCGAAAACATAGCGATATAGGTGAAGGCATGCGAGGTGTGCGAAAACACGGCGATATAGGGTAAGCTATGAGAGGTGAGCAATAACACAGCGATCAAGGTGAAGCTATGGGATGTGCGCCAAAACACAGCGATATAGGGGACGGTATGAGATGTGCATGAATACACGGTGATATTGGGGAAGCCATGAGAGGTGCCTGAAAACACAGCGATGTAGGGGAAGGTCTGAGAGATGTGCAAAAACACTGCGATGTAGGAGAAGTTATGAGAGGTGCGCAAGGCACAGCGATATAGGGGAAGGTATGAAAGGTGCACGAAAATGCAGTGATATAAGGGAAAGTATAGGAAGTGCGCGAAAACAGGGTTATATAGGGGAAGGTATGAGAGGTGCACGAAGGCACAGCGATATAGGGGATGCTATGGGAGGTGCGCAAAAACACAGCGATATAGGAGACGGTATGAGATGTGCATAAAAACATGGTAATATAGGGGCAGGTATGAGAGGTGCGCGCAAACACGGCGATATAGGGGAAAATATGAGAGGTGCGCAAAAACTTGGCGTTACAGGGGAATGCATCAGAGGTGCCAGAAAACACAGCGATGTAGTGGAAGACATGAGAGGTGCGCGAAAACAGGGCAATAGAGTGGAAGGTATGGGATGTGCGCGAAAACAGGGCGATATAGGGGAAGGTATGAGAGGTGCACGAAGGCACAGCGATTTAGGGGATGCTATGGGAGGTGCGCGAATACACAGCGATATAGGGGACGTTATGAGATGTGCATAAAAACACGGCGATATTGGGGAAGTTATGAGAGGTGCGCAAAAATACAGAAAATACAGGGGAAGTTATGAGAGGTGCGTGAAAACACAGCGATATAAGGGGAGGTTTGAGAGGCACACGAAAACACAGCGATATAGGGGAAGGTATGGGAGGTGCTCGAAAACACAGTGATGTAGGGGAAGTCATGAGAGGTGCGTGAAAACAGAGCTATATAGGGGACGCTATTGGACGTGCGCGAAAACACAGTAATATAGGGGAAGATATGAGAGGTGTGCGAGAACACGTTGATACAGGGAACTGTATCAGAAGTGCGAGAACACAGAGCGATATAGGGGAAGTAATGAGAGGAGCGGAAACACAGCGATATAGGTGAAGAAATGAGAGGTGCGCGAAAACACGGCGATATAGGGGAAGGTATGAGAGGTGCGCAAAAACACAGCGATGTAGGCGAAGCCATGGGAGGTGCACGGAAAACAGGGCAATATAGGGGAAGGTATGAGCGGTGCGCGAAGGCACAGCGATATAGTGGATGCTATGGGAGGTGCGCGAAAACACAGCGATATAGGGGACGGTATGAGATGTGCATGAATACACGGCGATATTGGGGAAGCCATGAGAGGTGCCTGAAAAGACAGCGATTATAGGGGAAGGTATGAGAGGTGGGCAAAAACACAGCGATATAGAAGAAGTTAAGAGAGGTGCGTGAAAACACAGCGATATAGGGGAAGGTATGAGACGTGCACGAAGGCACAACGATATAGGGGATGCTATGGGAGGTGCGCGAAAACACAGCGATATAGGGGAAATTATGAGAGGTGCGCGAAAACTTGGCGTTACAGTAGACTGCATCAGAGGTGCCAGAAAACACAGCTATGTAGTGGAATACATGAGAGGTGCACGAAAACAGGGCGATATAGGGGAAGCTATGAGATGTGCGCGAAAAGACAGCGATATAGGGGACGCAATCGGACGTGCACGAAAACACAGTGATATAGGGGAAATTATGAGAGGTGTGCGAAAACACGGCGATACGGGAGAATGTATCAGATGTGCAAGAAAACACAGCGATATAGGGGAAGTATTGAGAGGAGCGAAAACATAGCGATCTAGCAGAAGACATGAGAGGTGCGCAAAAACACCGCGATATAGGGGAAGCTATGTGAGCAAAAACACGGCGATACAGGTGAAGCTATCAGACGTGAGCAATAACACAACGATAAAGGCGAATCTATGGGATGTGCGCGAAAAGACAGCGATATAGGGGAAGCTATGAGAGGTGCGCAAGGCACAGCGATATAGGGGATGCTATGAGAGGTGCGTGAATAGACAGCGATATAGGGGACGTGATGAGATGTACATGAAAATGCAGCGATATTAGGGAAGGTATGAGAGGTGCACAAAAACACAGCGATATAGGAGAAGTTATGAGAGGTGTGCGAAAACACAGCGATATAGAGGAAGGTATGAAAGGTGCACGAAAACACAGAGATATATACGGGAAGGAATCGGAGGTGCACGAATACACAGCGATATAGGGGACGTTATGAGATGTGCATGAAAACACAGCCATATAGGGGAAGTATTGAGAGGAGCGAAAACATAGCGATCTAGGTGAAGAAATGAGAGGTGAACAAAAACACGGCGATACAGGGGAAGCTATGAGAGGTGAGCAATAACACAGCGATAAAGCTGAATCTATGGGATGTGCGTGAAAAGACAGCGAATTTATGGGAAGCTATGAGAGGTGCGCAAGGCACAGAGATATAGGGGAAGCTATGAGAGATGCGCAAGGCACAGCGATATAGGGGATGCTATGAGAGGTGCGCGAATACACAGCGATATTGGGGAAATTATGAGAGGTGTATGAAAACTCAGCGTTATTAGGGAAGGTATGAGAGGTGCACAAAAACTCAGTGATACAGGAGAAGTTATGACAGGTGTGCGAAAACACAGCGATATAGGGGAACGTATGAAAGGTGCTCGAAAACACAGCGAAATAAGGGAAGGAATCGGAGGTACGCGAAAACATGGCGATATAGGGGAAGGTATGAGAGGTGCACGAAGGCACAGCGATATAGGGGATGCTATGGGAGGTGCACGAATACACAGCGATATAGGGGACGTTATGAGATGTGCATAAAAACACAGCGATATAGGGGAAGTTATGAGAGGTGCGCAAAAATAAAGCAATATAGGAGAAGTTATCAGAGATGTGTGAAAACACATCGATATAGGGGGAGGTATGAGAGGTACACGAAAACACAGCGATATAGGGGAAGGTATGGGAGGTGCTCGAAAACAGGGCGATATAGGGAAAGGTATGAGAAGTGTGCGAAGGCACAGCAATATAGGGGATGTTATGGGAGGTGGACGAAAACACAGTGATATAGGGGAAGACATGAGAGGTGCGTGAAAACACAGCGATATAGGGGACGCTATTGGACGTGCGCGAAACCACAGTGATATAGGGGAAGATATGAGAGGTGTGCGTGAACACGGCGATATAGGTGAAATTATGAGAGGTGCGCGAAAACACGTTGATACATGGAACTGTATCAGAAGTGTGAGAACACAGAGAGATATAGGGGAAGTAATGAGAGGAGCGGAAACACAGCTATATAGGTGAAGACATGAGAGGTGCGCAAAAACACGGCGATATAGGGGAAGCTATGAGATGTAAGCAATAACACAGCGATAAAGGTGAAGTTATGGGATGTGCGCGGAAAACAGGGCAATATAGGGGAAGGTATGAGCGATGCGCAAAGGCACAGCGATATAGCGGATGCTATGTGAGGTGCGTGAATACACAGAGATATAGGAGATGTTATGAGATGTGCCTGAAAACACGGCGATATTGGGGAAGCCATGAGAGGTGTGCAAAAATACACCGATATAGGGGACGGTATGGGAGGTGTGCGAAAACAGGACGACATAGGGGAAGGTATGAGAGGTGCGCGAAGGCACAGCGATGTAGAGGATGCTATGGCAGGTGCGTGAATACACAGCGATATATGGGACGTTAAGAGATGTGCATGAAAACACGGCGATATTGGGGAAGCCATGAGAGGTGTGCAAAAATACGGCGATATAGGAGAAATTATGAGAGGTGCGTGAAAACACAGCGATATAGAGGGAGGTATGAGAGGTGCATGAAAACACAGCGATATAGGGGAAGGTATGCAAGGTGCGCGAAAACAGGGCGATATAGGGGAAGGTATGAGAGGTGCGCGAAGGCACAGCAATACAAGGGATGCTATGGGAGGTGCACGAATACACAACGATACAGGGGACGTTATGAGATGTGTATGAAAACACGGCAATATAGGGGAAGGTATAAGAACTGCGCAAAAATACAGCGAATTAGGAGAAGTTATGAGAGGTGCGTGAAAACACAGTGATATGGGGGAGGTATGAGAGGTGCATGCAAACACAGCGATATAGGGGAAGGTATGGAAGGTGCGCGAAAACAGGGCGATATAGGGGAACCTATGGGATGTGCGCGAAACCACGGCGATACAGGGGAATGTATCAGAGGTGCAAGAAAACACAGCGATATAGGGGACGCTATGGGAGATGCGCAAAAAAACAGTGATATAGGGGAAGGTATGAGAGGTGTGCGAGAACACGGCGATATAGGGGAAATTGTAAGAGGTGCGCAAAAGCATGGCAATACAGGAGATTGTATCAGAGGTGCGAGAAAACACAGCGATATAGGGGAAGTAATGATAGGAGCAAAAACATAGCGATATAGGTGAAGACATGTGAGGTGCGCGAAACACGGCGATCTAGGTTAAGCTATGAGAGGTGCCTGAAAACACAGCGATATAGGGGAGGGTATAAGATGTGCATGAATACACGGCGATATTGGGGAAGCCATGAGAGGTGCTTGATAACACAGCGATTTCGGGGAAGGTATGAGAGGTGTGCAAAAACACAGCTATATAGGAGAAGAGAGGTGCATGAAAACACAGCAATATAGGGGAAGGTAGGAGAGGAGCACGAAAACACAGCGATATCGGGGAAGGTATGGGAGGTGCGCGAAAACAGGGCGATATACGGGAATGCATGAGAGGTGCGCGAAGGCACTGTGATATAGGGGATGGTATGGGCGGTGAGCAAATACACCGATATAGGGGACGTTATGAGATGTGCATGAAAACACATCAATATTGGGGAAGATATGAGATATGCGCAAACATACATCGATATAGTGGAAGGTATGAGAGGCACACGAAAACACGGCAATATAGGGTAAGCTATGAGAGGTGAGCAATAACACAGCGATCAAGGTGAAGCTATGGGATGTGCGCGAAAACAGCGATGTAGGTGAAGCTATGGGAGGTGTGCGAAAACACAGCGATATAGGGGATGGTATGAGATGTGCATGAATACACAGCGATATCGCGGAAGCCATCAGAGGTGCGAGAAAACACAGTGATATAGGGGACGGTATGAGATGTGCATGAATACATGGCGATATTGGGGAATCCATGAGAGGTGCGCAAAAACACAGCATTATAGGGGACGGTATGAGAGGTGTGCAAAAACACAGCGATATAGTGGAAGTTATGAGAGGCGTGTTAAAGCACAGCAATATAGGGGAATGTATGAGAGGTGCACAAAAACACAGCGATATAGGGGAAGGTATGGGAGGTGCGCGAAAACAGGGCGATATTGGGGAAGGTATGAGAGGTGCACGAAAAAATCGCAATACAGGGGAATGCATCAGAGGTGCGAGAAAACACAGTGATATAGGGGAAGTTATGAGAGGAGCAAAAACACAGCGATATAATGGAAGACATGAGAGGTGCGCGAAGCTATGAGAGGTGAACAAAAACACAGCCATAAAGGTGAAGCTATATCAGGGTGCGAAAAGGCAGCGATATAGGTGAAGGCATGAGAGGTGCGCGAAAACACAGCGATGTAGCGGAATCTATGGGAGATGCGCGAAAACACAGCGATATAGGGGAATGTATGAAATATGCATGAAACACGGCGATATCGGGGATGCCATGAGAGATGCGCAAAAACACGGCTATATAGGGAAAAGTATGAGAGGTGCGCAAAAACACGGCGATACAGGGGAATGCATCAGAGGTGCAAGAAAACACAGCGATATAGGGGACGTTATGAGAGGAGTGAAAACAGAGCGAAATAGGGGAAGGCATGAGAGGTGCGCGAAAACAGGGCAATATAGTGGAAGCTATGGGATGTGTGTGAAAACAGGGCGATATAGGGGAAGGTATGAGAGGTGCACGAAAACACAGCGATTTAGAGGAAGGTATGGGAGGTGCGCGAAAGCACAGCGATATAGGGGAAGGTATGGGAGCTGCGCGAAAACAGGGCAATATAGGGGAAGGTATGAGAGGTGCACTAAAACACAGCGATACAGGGGAAGGAATGGGAGGTGTGCGAAAACAGGGCGATATAGGGAAAGGTATGAGAGATGTCCGAAAACACAGCGATATAGGGGATGCTATGGGACGTGCGCGAAAACACAGTGATATAGGGGAAGGTATGAGAGGTGTGCGAGAATACAGCGATTAGGGGAAATTATGAGATGTGCATGACAACACGGCGATACAGGAAAATGCATCAGAGGTGTGAGAAAACACAGCGATATAATGGAAGTAATGACAGGAGCGAAAACATAGCGATATAGGTGAAGACATGAGAGGTTCGTGAAAACACAGTGATATTGGGGAAGCTATGAGAGGTGAGCAATAACACAGCGATAAAGATGAATGTATGGGATGTGCGCAAAAAGACAGCGATATAGGGGAAGTTATGAGAGGTGCGCGAAAACACAGCGACGTGAGCGTAGCTATAGGAGGTGCGCAAAAGCACAGCGATATAAGGGACGGTATGAGATGTGCATGCATACACGGCAATATTGGGGAAGCCATGAGAGATGTGCGAAAACACAGCAATATAGGGGAAGGTATGAGAGGTGCACGAAAGCACAGCGATAAAAGGGAAGGAATGGGAGGTGCGCGAAAACAGGACAATATAGGGGATGGTATGAGATGTGCACGAAGGCACAGCGATATAGGGGATTCTATGAGAGGTGCGCGAATACACAGCAATATGGGGGACGTTATGAGATGTGATTGAAAACACGGCGATATAGGGGAAGGTATGAGAGGTGCGCAAAAATACAGCGATATAGGAGAAGTTATGAGAGGTGCGTGAAAACACAGCGATGTAGGGGAAGGTATGAGAGGTGCACGAAAACACAGCAATACAGAGGAAGGTATGGGAGGTGCGCGAAAACACAGTGATATAGGGGAAGACATGAGAGGTGCTCGAAAACAGGGCTATATAGTGGAAGCTATGGGATATGCGCGAAAACATGGCGATACAGGGAAAGGTATGAGAGGTGTCCGAAAACACAGCGATACAGGGGATGCTATGGGACGTGCGCGAAAACACAGTGATATAGTGGAAGGTATGAGAGGTGTGCAAGAACATGGCTATATAGGGGAAATTATGAGAGGTCCGCGAAAACACCGCAATATATGAGAAGTTATGAGAGGTGAGTGAAAACACAGCGATATAGGGGAAAGTATGAGAGGTGCACAAAAACACGGCGATACAGGGGAATGCATCAGAGGTGCGAGAAAACACAGCGATATAGGGGAAGTTATGAGAGAAGCAAAAACACAGCGATACAGGGGAGACAGGAGAGGTGCACGAAAACAGGGCAATATAGTGAGAGCTATGGGATGTGCATGAAAACAGGGCGATATAGAGGAAAGTATGAGAGCTGCGCGAAAACACAGCAATGTAGGGGACTCCATGGGACGTGCGTGAATATATAGTGATATTGGGGAAGGTATGCGAGCTGCGCGAGAACACGGCGATATAGGGGAAAGTAGGAGAGGTGCGCGAAAACTTGGCGTTATAGGGGAATGCATCAGAAGTGTGAGAAAACACAGCGATGTAGGGGAAGACATGAGAGGTGCGCGAAAACAGGGCAATATAGTGGAAGCTATGGGACGTGCGCGAAAACACAGTGATATAGGGGATGGTATGAAAGATGTGTGAGAACACGGCGATATAGGCGAAATTATGAGAGGTGCGCGAAAACACGGCGATATTGGGGAAGGTATGAGAGGTGCACGAAGAAACAGCGATATAGGGGATTATATGGGAGGAGCGTGAATACACAGCGATATAGGGGACATTATGAGATGTGCATGAAAACACGGCGATATTGGGGAAGCCATGAGAGGTGTGTGAAAAGACACCGATATAGGGGAAGGTATGGGAAGTGTGCGAAAACAGGGCGATATAGAGGAAGATATGAGAGTTCAGCGACAGCACAGCAATATAGGGGATGCTATGAGAGGTGCGCAAGGCACAGTGATATAGGGGATGCTATGGGGGGTGCGTGAATACCCAGCGATATAGGGGATGTTAAGAGACGTGCATGAAAACATGGCGAAATTGGTGAAGCCACGAGAGGTGCACAAAAATACAGCGATATGGGGGAAGTTATGAGAGGTGCGTGAAAACACAGCGATATTGGGGGAGGTATGAGAGGTGCACGAAAACAGGGCGATATAGGGGAAGGTATGAGAGGTGCGTGAAGGCACAGCAATATAGGCAATGCTATGGGAGGTGCGCGAAAATACAGTGATATAGGGAAAGGTATGAGAGGTGCGTGAAAACACAGTGATACAGGGGACGGTATGAGAGGTGTGTGAAAACACAGCAATATAGCGGACGGTACGAGATGTGCATGAATGTGCATGATAGTCGGGAAACCATGAGAGTTGTGCAAAAACACAGCGATACAGGGGAAGTTATGAGAGGTGCGCGAAAACAGGGCGATATAGAGGAAGTTATGAGAGGTGAGCAAAAATACGGCGATATAGGGGATGTTATGAGATGTGCATGAAAACACGGCGATATACGGAAAGGTATGAGAGGCACAGCGATATAGGGGATGCTATGGAGGTGCGCGAAAACACAGTGATATCGGGGACGGTATGACATGTGTATGAAAACACGGCGATATATGGGAAGCTATGAGAGGTGCACGAAAACACAGCGATATAGGGGACTCTACTGGACGTGCGCGAAAACACAGTGATATAGGGGAAGGTAAGAGAGATGTGCGAGAACACGGCGATATAGGGGAAATTAAGAGAGAGGCGCGAAAAAACGGCGATACGGGAGAATGTATCAGACGTGTGAAAAAACACAGTGATATAGGGGAAGTAATGAGAGGAGCAAAAACATAGCGATCTCGGTGAAGATATGAGAGGTGCGCGAAAATACGGCGATATGGGGGAAGCTATGAGAGGTGAGCAAAAACGTGGCGATACAGGGGAAGCTATGAGAGGTGAGCAATAACACAGCGATAAAGGTGAATCTATGGGATGTGCGCGAAAAGGCAGCAATATAGGGGAAGGTATGAGAGGTGCGCAATGCACAGCGATATAGGGGATGCTATGGGAGGTGCGTGAATACACAGCGATATAGGGGACGTGATGAGATGTGCATGAAAACGCAGCGATATTAGGGAAGGTATGAGAGGTGCACAAAAACACAGCGATATAGGGGACGGTATGAGATGTGCATGAATACACGGCGATAGATGGGAAACAATGAGAGGTGTTCAAAAACACAGCGATATTAGAGAAGGTATGAGAGGAGCGCGAAAACAGGGCGATATAGGGGAAGTTATGAGAGATGCGTGAAAACCCAGGGATATAGGGGACATTATGAGATGTGCATGAAAACACGGCGATATAGGGGAAGGTATGAGAGGTGCACGAAAACGCAGCGATGTAGGGGAAGGTATGAGAGGTGCACGAAAACGCAGCGATAAAAGGGAAGGTATAGGAGGTGCGCGAAAACAGGGCGATATTGGGAAAGGTATGAGAGGTGCACGAAAACGCAGTGATATAAGGGAAGGTATAGGAGGTGCGCGAAAACAGGGCAATATAGGGGAAGGTATGAGAGGTGCACGAACACGCAGCGATATAAGGGAAGGTATAGGAGGTGCACGAAAACAGGGCGATATAGGGGAAGGTATGAGAGGTCCACGAAGTCACAGCAATATAGGGGATGCTATGGGAGGTGCGTGAAAACACAGTAATATAGGGGACGGTATGAGATGTGTATAAAAACACGGCGATATAGGGGGAGGTATCAGATGTGCGAGAAAACACAGCGATATAGGGGAAGTATTGAGAGGAGCGAAAACATAGCAATCTAGGTGAAGACATGAGAGGTGCGCGAAAACACGGCGATACAGGGGAAGCTATGAGAGGTGAGTAATAACACAGAAATAAAGGTGAATCTATGGGATGTGCGCGAAAAGACAGCGATATAGGGGAAGCTATGAGAGGTGCGCAAGGCACAGCGATATAGGGGATGCTATGGGAGGTGCATGAATACACAACGATATAGGGAACGTGATGAGATGTGCATGAAAACGCAGCAATATTAGGGAATTTATGAGAGGTGCACAAACACACAGCGAAAAAGGAAAAGTTATGAGAGGTGTGCGAAAACACAGCGATATAGGGGAAGGTATGAAAGGTGCACGAAAACACAGCGATATAGGGGAAGGTATGGGAGGTGCACGAATACACAGCGATACAGGGGACATTATGAGATGTGCATAAAAACATGGTGATAGAGGGGAAGTTATGAGAGGTGCGCAATAATACAGCAATATAGCAGAAGCTATTAGAGGTGCGTGAAAACACAGCGATATAGGGGGAGGTATGAGAGGTACACGAAAACACAGCGACATAGGGGAAGGTATGGGAGGTGCTCGAAAGCAGGGTGATATAGGGGAAGTTACGAGAGGTGCGTGAAAACCCAGCGATATAGGGGAGGTTATGAGATGTGCATGAAAACAGGACGATATAGGGGGAGGTATGAGAGGTGCATGAAGGCACATTCGATTTAGGGGATGCTATGGTAGGTGCGCAATAACACAGCGATATAGGAGACGGGATGAGATGTGCATAAAAACGTGGCGATATAGGGGGAGGTATGAGAGGTGCGCGTAAACACGGCGATAGAGGGGAAAATATGAGAGGTGCGCGAATACTTGGCATTGCAGGGGAATGCATCAGAGGTGCCAGAAAACACAGCGATGTAGTGGAATACATGAGAGGTGCGCGAAAACAGGGCAATATAGTGGAAGCTATGAGAGGTGCTCGAAAGCAGGGTGATATAGGGGACGCAATGGGATGTTCACGAAAACACAGTGATATAAGGGAATTTATGAGAGGTGTGTGAAAACATGGCGATGCGGGAGAATGTATCAGATGTGCAAGAAAACACAGCGATATAGGGGAAGTATTTAGAGGAGCGAAAACATAGCGATCTAGGTGAAGACATGAGAGGTGCGCAAAGACACGGAGATATGGGGGAAGCTATGAGAGGTGAGCAAATACACGGCGATACAGGGGAAGCTATGAGAGGTGAGCAATAACACAGCGAGAAAGGTGAATCCATGGGATGTGCGCAAAAAGACAGTGATATAGGGGAAGCTATGAGAGGTGTGCAAGGCACAGCGATACAGGGGATGCTATGGGAGGTGCGTGAATACACAGCGATATAGGGGACGTGATGAGAGGTGCACGAAAACACGGCGATATTAGGGAAGTTATGAGAGGTGCACAAAAACACAGCGATATAGGGGAAGTTATGAGAGGTGCTCGAAAGCAGGGTGATATAGGGGAAGTTATGAGAGGAACGTGAAAACCCAGCGATATAGGGGACGTTATGAGATGTGCATGAAAACACGGCGATATAGGGGAAGGTATGAGAGGTGCGCGAAGGCACAGAGATATAGGGGATATTATGGGAGGTGCACGAATACACAGCGAAATAGGGGACGTTATGAGATGTGCATGAAAACACAGCGTTATAGGGGAAGGTATGAGAGGTGCACGAAACGCAGCGAGATAAGGGAAGGTATAGGAGGTGCGCGAAAACAGGGCGATATAGGGGAAACTATGAGATGTGCGCGAAAACTTGGCGTTACAGGGTAAAGAATCAGAGGTGCCAGAAAACACAGCGATGTAGTGGAATACATGAGAGGTGCGCGAAAACAGGGCGATATAGGGGAAGGTATGAGAGGTGCACGAAGGCACAGCAATATAGGGGATGCTATGGGAGGTGTGCGAAAGCACAGCGATATAGGAGACGGTATGAGATGTGCATAAAAACATGGTGATATAGGGGGAAGTATGAGAGGTGCGCGTAAACACGGCGATATAATGGAAAGTATGAGAAGTGCGCGAAAACTTGGCGTTACAGGGGAATGCATCAGAGGTGCCAGAAAACACAGTGATGTAGTGGAATACATGAGAGGAGCGCGAAAACAGGGCAATATAGTGGAAGCTATGGGATGGGCACGAAAATAGGGCGATATAGGGGAAGGTATGAGAGGTGCGCGAAAACTCAGTGATATAGGGGACGCAATGGGACGTGTGCGAAAACACCGTGATATAGGGAAAGGTATGAGAGGTGTGCGAGAACACGGCGATATAGGGGAAATTATGAGAGGTGTGCGAAAACACGGCGATACGGGAGAATGCATCAGATGTGCGAGAAAACAGCGATATAGGGGAAGTATTGAGACGAACGAAAACACAGCGATCTAGGTGAAGACATGAGAAGGGCGCGAAAGCACGGCGATATAGGGGAAGCTATGGTACGGCGATACAGGGAAGCTATGAGAGGTGAGCAATAACACAGCGATAAAGGTGAATCTATGGGATGTGCGCGAAAAGACAGCAATATAGGGGAAGCTATGAGAGGTGCGCAAGGCACAGCGATTTAGGGGATGCTATGGGAGGTGCGTGAATACACAGCGATATTGGGGACGTGATGAGATGTGCATGAAAACTCAGCGATATTAGGGAAGTTATGAGAGGTGCATAAAAACACAGCGATATTGGAGAAGTTATGAGAAGTGTGCGAAAACACAGCAATATAGGGGAAGGTATGAAAGGTGCACGAAAACACAGCGATATAGGGGAAGGAATGGGAGGTGCACGAATACACAGCGATATAGGGGACGTTATGAGATGTGCATGAAAATGAAGCGATATTAGTGAAGGTATGAGAGGAGCACGAAAACACAGCGATATAGGGGAAGGTATGAGAGGTGAGCAATAACACAGCAATAAAGGTGAATCTATGGGATGTGTGTGAAAAGACATCGATATAGGGGAAGGCATGAGAGGTGTGCGAAAACACAGCGATATAGGGGGCAGTATGAGATGTTCATGAATATACGGCGATAGTAGAGAATCCATGAGAGGTGTGCGAAAACACAGCGATGTAGGGGAAGTTATGAGAGGTGCGCAAAAACAGGGAGATATAGGGGAAGCTATGAGAGGTGCGCTAATGCACAGCAATATAAGGGATGCTATGGGAGGTGCGCGAATACACAACGATATAGGGGACGTTATGAGATGTGCATGAAAACACGGCGATATTGGGGAAGGTATGAGAGGTGCACGAAGGCACAGCGATATAGGGGATGTTATGGGAGGTGCGCGAAAATACAGTGATATAGGGGACGGTATGAGATGTGTATGAAAACACGGCGATATAAGGGAAGCTATGAGAGGTGCGCGAAAACACGGCGATATAGGGGAAAGCATGAGAGGTGCGCGAAAACTTGGCATTACAGGCGAATGCATCCGAAGTGCGAGAAAACACAGCGATGTAGGGGAAGACATGAGAGGTGTGCAAAAACAGGGCAATATAGTGGAAGCTATGGGATGTGCGCAAAAACAGGGCGATGTAGGGGAAGGTATGAGAGGTGCGCGAAAGCACAGCGATATAGGGGACGCTATGGGACGTGCGTGAAAACACAGTGATATAGGGGAAGGTATGAGAGATGTGCAAGAACGATGCGAGATAGGGGAAATTATGAGAGGTGCGCAAAAACACGACGATACGGGAGAATGTATCAGATGTGCGAGTAAACACAGCGATATAGGGGAAGTAATGAGAGGAGCGAAAATATAGCGATCTCGGTGAAGACATGAGAGTTGCACGAAAAAACGGCGATATAGGGGAAGCTATGAGAGGTGTGTGAAAACACAGCGATGTAGGAGAAGTTATGAGCGGTGCGTGAAAACACAGTGATATAGGGGACGTGATGAGATGTGCATGAAAACGCAGCGATATTATGGAAGGTATGAGAGGTGTACAAAAACACAGTGATACAGGAGAAGTTATGAGAGGTGTGCGAAAACACAGTGATATACAGGGGAATGAATTGGAGGTTCTCAAATACACAGCAATATAGGGGACGTTAAGAGATGTGCATAAAAACACGGCGATATAGGGGAACTTATGAGAGGTGCACAAAAACACAGCGATATAGGGGAAGTTATGAGATGTGAGTGAAAACACAGTGATATAGGGGAGGGTATGAGAGGAGCACGAAAACAGGGCGATATAGGGGAAGTTATGAGAGGTGCGCGAAAACACAGCGATATACGGGATGCTATGGGAGGTGCGCGAATACACAGCGAGATAGGGGACGTTATAAGATGTGCATGAAAACACGGCGATATAGGGGAAGGCATGAGAGGTGCGCAAAAATACGGCAATATAGGAGAAGTAATGAGAGGTGCGTGAAAACACATAATTATAGGGGAAGGTATGAGAGGTGCACGAAAACACAGTGATATAGGGGAAGGTATGTGAGGTGCGTGAAGGCACAGCGATATAGGGAATGTTATGGGAGGTGCACGAAAACACAGCGAAATTGGGGACGTTATGAGATGTGCATGAAAACACAGCGATACAAGGGAAGGTATAGGAGGTGCACGAAAACTGGGCGATATAGGGGAAGGTATGAGAGGTGCACGAAGGCACAGCAATATAGGGGATGCTATGGGAGGTGCGCGAAAACACAGTAATATAGGGGACGGTATGAGATGTGCATAAAAACACGGCGATATAGCGGGAGGTATGAGAGGTGCGCGAAAACATGGCGTTACAGGGGAATGCATCAGAGGTGCCAGAAAACACAGCGATGTAGTGGAATACATGAGAGGTGCGCGAGAACAGGGCAATATAGTGGAAGCTATGGGACGTGCGCAAAAACACAAAGATATAGGGGAAGGTATGAGAGGTGCACGAAGGCACAGCGATATAGGGGATGCTATGGGAGGTGCGCAAATACACAGCGATATAGGGGAAGACATGAGAGATGCGTGAAAACACAGCGATATAGGGAACGCTATTGGACGTGCACGAAAACACAGTGGTATAGGGGAAGATATGAGAAGTGTGCGAGAACAGGGCGATATAGGTGAAATAATGAGAGGTGCGCGAAAACACGTTGATACAGGGAACTGTATCACAAGTGCGAGAACACAGTGCGATATAGGGGAAGTAATGAGAGGAGCAGAAACACAGCGATATAGGTGAAGACATGAGAGGTGCGTGAAAACACGGCGATATAGGGGAAGCTATGAGAGGTAAGCAATAACACAACGATGTAGGCGAAGCCATGGGAGGTGCGTGGTAAACAGGGCGATATAGGGGAAGGTATGAGCGGTGCGCTAAGGCACAGCGATATAGGGGATGCTATGGGAGGTGCGTGAATACACAGATTTATGGGGGACGTTATGAGATGTGCATGAAAACATGGCGATATTGGGGAAGCCATGAGGGGTGTGCGAAAATACAGTGATATAGGGGACGGTATGGGAGGTGTGCGAAAACAGGGCGACATAGGGGAATGTATGAGAGGTGCGCTAAGGCACAGCGATATAGGGGATGCTATGGCAGGTGCGCGAATACACAGATATATATGGGACGTTAAGAGATGTGCATGAAAACATGGCGATATTGGGGAAGCCATGAGAGGTACGCAAAAATACGGCGATAAGGAGAAATTATAAGAAGTGCGCGAAAACACAGCGATATAGGGGGAGGTATGGAAGGTGCGCAAAAACAGGGCGATATAGGGGAAGGTATGAGAGGTGAGCAATAACACAGCGATCAAGGTGCTAAGGGATGTGCGCGAAAACAGCGATGTAGGCGAAGCTATGGGAGGTGCGCGAAAGCACAGCGATAT
This sequence comes from Mobula birostris, assembly GCF_030028105.1. Classification (NCBI taxonomy): domain Eukaryota; kingdom Metazoa; phylum Chordata; class Chondrichthyes; order Myliobatiformes; family Myliobatidae; genus Mobula; species Mobula birostris. Next base: position 174,750 of record NW_027276715.1, on the reverse strand, counting down.
AGGGGAAGGTATGAGATGTGCGCAAAAATACATCGGTATAGGGGAAGGTATGAGAGCTGCGTGAAAACATAGTGATATAGGTGAAGGTATGAGAGGAGCGCGAAAACAGGGCGATATAGGGGAAGTTATGAGAGGTGCGTGAAAACGCAGCGACATTGGGGACGTTATGAGATGTGCATGAAAACATGGTGATATTGGGGAAGGTATGAGCGGTGTGCAAAAACACAGCGATATACGGGAATGAATGAGAGGTGCGCGAAGGCAGAGTGTTATAGGGGATGGTATGGGAGGTGCGCAAATACACAGCGATATAGGGGACGTTATGAAATATGCGCAAAAATACATCGATATAGGAGAAGTTATGAGAGGTGCGCGAATACAGCAATGTAGGCGAAGCTATAGGAAGTGACCGAAAACAGGGCGATATACGGGAATGCATGAGAGGTGCGCGAAGGCACAGTGATATAGTGGATGGTATGGGAGTTGCGCAAATACCCAGCGATATAGGGGACGTTATGAGATGTGTGCAAAAATACATCGATATAGGGGAAGGTATGAGAGGTGCGCGAAAACAGCGATGTAGGCGAAGCTATGGGAGATGCGTGAAAACACAGCAATATAGGGAAAACTATGAGATGTGCATGAATACACGGTGATAGTCGGGAAGCCATGAGAGGTGTGCGAAAACACAGCGATATAGGGGAAGGTATGAGAGCTTCGTGAAAACACAGTGATATAGGGGAAGGTATGAGGGGAGCGTGAAAACTGGGCGATATAGGGGAAGTTATGAGAGGTGCGTGAAAACCTAGCGATATAGGGGACGTTATGAGATGTGCATGAAAACACGGCGATATAGGGGCAGGTATGAGAGGTGCGCAAGGCACAGCGATAAAGGGGGAGGTATGAGAGGTGCATGAAAACACAGCGATATACGGGAAGGTAGGCAAGGTGCTCGAAAACAGGGTGATATAGATGAATTTATGAGAGTACGCGAAGGCACAGCAATATAGGGGATGCTATGAAAGGTGCGCGAAAACACAGTGATACAGGGGAAGACATGAGAGGTGATCAAGAACAGCGATAGTGAATCTATGGGATGTGCGCAAAACGAGAGCGATTTAGGGGAAGGTATGAGAGGTGCACGAAAACAGCGATATAGGTGAAGGAATGGGAGGTGCGCAAAAACAGGGCGATATAGGTGAATGAATGCGAGGAGCGTGAAAACAGGGCGATATAGGGGAAGATATGAGAGGTGCATGAAGGCACAGCGAAATAGGGGATGCTATGGGAGGTGCGCGAATACACAGCGATATAGGGGACGTTATGAGATGTGCATAACAATACGGCGATATAGGGGAAGTTATGAGAGGTGCGCAAAACCACGGCGATGTTGGGGAAGCTATGAGAGGTGAGCAATAACACAGCGATAAAGGTGGATCTATGCGATGTGCGCGAAAAGACAGCGATATAGGGAAAGGTATGAGAGGTGTGTGAAAACACAGCGATATAGGGGACGGTACGAGATGTGCATGAACACACGGCGATAGTCGGGAAACCATGAGAGCTGTGCGAAAACACGGCGATATAGGGGAAGACATGAGAGGTGCGCGAAAACAGGGCAATATAGTGGAAGCTATGGGATGTGCGCAAAAACAGGGCGATGTAGGGGAAGGTAAGAGAGGTGCGCGAAAGCACAGCGATATAGGGGACTCTATGGGACTTGCGCGAAAACACAGTGATATAGGGGAAGGTATGAGATATAGGGGAAATTGTGACAGGTGCGCGAAAACACGGCGATATAGGGGAAGTAATGAGAGGAGCAAAAACATAGCGAACTCGGTGAAGGGATGAGAGGTGCGCGAAAACACGGCAATATGGGGGAAGCTATGAGAGGTGAGCAATAACACAGCGATAAAGGTGGATCTATGCGATGTACGCGAAAAGACAGCGATATAGGGAAAGGTATGAGAGGTGTGTGAAAACACAGCGATATAGGGGACGGTACGAGATGTGCATGAACACACGGCGATAGTCGGGAAACCATGAGAGCTGTGCGAAAACACGGCGATATAGGGGAAGACATGAGAGGTGCGCGAAAACAGGGCAATATAGTGGAAGCTATGGGATGTGCGCAAAAACAGGGCGATGTAGGGGAAGGTAAGAGAGGTGCGCGAAAGCACAGCGATATAGGGGACTCTATGGGACTTGCGCGAAAACACAGTGATATAGGGGAAGGTATGAGAGATGTGCGAGAACACGGAGATATAGGGGAAATTGTGACAGGTGCGCGAAAACACGGCGATATAGGGGAAGTAATGAGAGGAGCAAAAACATAGCGATCTCGGTGAAGGGATGAGAGGTGCGCGAAAACACGGCAATATGGGGGAAGCTATGAGAGGTGAGCAAAAACACGGCGATACAGGGGAAGCTATGAGAGGTTAGCAATAACACAGTGATAAAGGTGAATCTATGGGATGTGCGCGAAAAGGCAGAAAAATAGGGGAAGGTATGAGAGGTGCGCAATGCACAGCGATATAGGGGATGCTATGGGAGGTCGTGAATACACAGCGATATAGGGGACGTGATGAGATGTGCATGAAAACGCAGGGATATTAGGGAAGGTATGAGAGGTGCAGAAAAACACAGAGATACAGGGTACGGTATGAGATGTGCATGAATAAATGGCGATAGACGGGAAACAATGAGAGGTGCGCAATAATACAGCAATATAGCAGAAGTTATTAGAGGTGCGCGAAAACACAGCGATATAGGGAGAGGAAGGAGAGGTACACAAAAACACAGCGATATAGGGGAAGGTATGGGAGGTGCTCGAAAGCAGGGTGATATAGTGGAAGTTATGAGAGGTGCGTGAAAACCCAGCGATATAGGGGAGGTTATGAGATGTGCATGAAAACACGGCGATATAGGGGAAGGTATGAGAGGTGCAAGAAAACGCAGCGTTATAAGGGAACGTATAGGAGGTGCGCGAAAACAGGGCGCTATAGGGGAAGGTATGAGAGGTGCACGAAGGCACATTCGATATAGGGGATGCTATGGTAGGTGCGCAAAAACACAGCGATATAGGAGACGGGATAAGATGTGCATAAAAACGTGGCGATATAGGGGGAGGTATGAGAGGTGCGCGTAAACACGGCGATATAGGGGAAAGTATGCGAGGTGCGCGAAAACTTGGCATTACAGGGGAATGCAACAGTGGTGCCAGAAAACACAGCAATGTAGTGGAATACATGAGAGGTGCGCGAAAACAGGGCAATATAGTGGAAGCTATGGGATGTGCACGAAAACAGGGCGATATAGCGGAAGGTATGAGAGGTGTGCAAAAACACAGCGATATAGGGGACGCAATGCGACGTTCGCGAAAACACAGAGATATAGGGGAAGGTATGAGAGGTGTGCGAAAACACGGCGATATAGGGGAAATTATGAGAGGTGTGCAAAAACACGGCGATACGGGAGAATGTATCAGATGTGCGAGAAAACACAGCAATATAGGGGAAGTATTGAGAGGAGCGAAAACATAGCGATCTAGGTGAAGACATGAGAGGTGAGCAAAAACACGGCGATACAGGGGAAGATATGAGAGGTGAGCAATAACACAGCGATAAAGGTGAATCTATGGGATGTGCGCGAAAAGACAGCGATATAGGGGAAGCTATGAGAGGTGCGCAAGGCACAGCGATACAGGGGATGCTATGGGAGGTGCGTGAATACACAGCGCTATAGGGGACGTGATGAGATGTGCATGAAAACGCAGCGATTTTAGGGAAGTTATGAGAGGTGCACAAAAAGACATCGATATAGGGGAATTTATGAGAGGTGTGTGAAAACACAGCGATATAGGGAAGGTATGAGAGGTGCACGAAAACACGGCGATATAGGGGAAGGTATCGGAGTTGGGCGAAAACAGGGCGATATAGGGGAAGTTATGAGAGGTGCGTGAAAACCCAGCGATATAGGGGACATTATGAGACGTGCATAAAAACACGGCGATATAGGGGAAGTTATGAGAGCTGCGCAAAAATACAGCAATATAGGGGAAGTTATGAGAGGTGCGCAAAAAAACAGCAATATATGAGAAGCTATGAGAGGTGCATGAAAACACAGCGATATAGTGGAAGGTATGGGAGGTGCTCGAAAGCAGGGCGATATAGGGGAAGTTATGAGAGGTGCGTAAAAACCCAGAGATATTGGGGATGTTATGAGATGTGCATGAAAACACAGCGATATAGTGGAAGGTATGAGAGGTGCATGAAAACACAGTGATATAAGGGAAGTTATAGGAGGTGCGCGAAAGCGGCAATATAGGGGAAGGTATGAGAGGTGCACGAAAACGCAGCGATATAAGGGAAGGTATAGGAGGTGCGCGAAAACAGGGCGATATAGGGGAAAGTATGAGAGGTGCACGAAGGCACAGCGATATAGGGGATGCTATGGGAGGTGCGTGAAAACACAGCGATATAGGACACGGTATGAGATGTGCATAAAAACATGCCGATATACGGGGAGGTATGAGAGGTGCGCGAAAACAAGGCAATATAGTGGAAGGTATGAGAGGTGCGCGAATACACAGCGATATAGGGTACGCTAAGGGACGTGCGAGAAAACACAGTGATATAGGGGAAGGTATGAGAGGTACACGAAAACACAGCGATAAGGGGAAGGTATGGGAGGTGCTCGCAAATAAGGCGATATAGAGGAAGGTATGAGAGGTGTGCGAAGGCACAGCAATATAGGGTATGTTATGGGAGGTGTGCGAAAACACAGTGATATAGGGGAAGACATGAGAGGTGCGCGAAAACAGGGCAGTATAGTGGAAGCTAGACGATGTGCGTGATAACAGGGCGATATTGGGGAAGTTATGAGAGGTGCGCGAAAACACAGTGATGTAGGGGAAGCTATGGGACATGCGCAAAAAAACAGTGATATAGGGGAAGGTATGAGAGGTGTGCGTGTACACGGCGATATAGGGGAAATTGTAAGAGGTGCGCGAAAACATGGCAATACAGGAGAATGTATCAGAGGTGCGAGAAAACACAGCGATATAGGGGAAGTAATCATAGGAGCAAAAACATAGCGATATAGGTGAAGACATGCGAGGTGCGTGAAAACACGACGATATAGGGTAAGCTATGAGAGGTGAGCAGTAACACAGCGATCAAGGTGAAGCTATGGGATGTGCGCGAAAACAGCGATGTAGGCGAAGCTATGGGAGGTGCGCGAAAACACAGCAATATAGGGGACGGTATGAGATGTGCATGAATACACGGCGATATTGGGGAAGCTATGAGAGGTGAGCAAAAAGACGGCGATACAGGGTAAGCTATGAGAGGTGAGCAAAAACACAGCGATATAGGAGAAGTTAAGAGAGGTGCGTGAAAACACAGCAATATAGGGGAAGGTATGAGAGGAGCACGAAAACACAGCGATATCGGGGAAGGTATGGGAGGTGCACGAAAACAGGGCGATATAGGGGAATCTATGAGAGGTGAGCAAAAACACGGAGATACAGGGGAAGCTATGAGAGGTGAGCAATAACACAGCGATATAGGGGACGTGATGAGATGTGCATGAAAATGCAGCGATATTAGGGAAGGTATGAGAGGTGCAAAAAAAACACAGTGATATAGGAGAAGTTATGAGAGGTGTGTGAAAACACAGCGATATAGGGGAAGGTATGAGAGGTGCACGAAATCAGCGATATAGGTGAAGGAATGGGAGGTGCGCGAAAACAGGGTGATATAGGAGAAGGTATGAGAGGTGTGCAAGGCACAGCGATATAGAGGGAGGTATGAGAGGTGCACAAAAACACAGCGATATAGGGGAAGGTATGTAAGGTGCTCGAAAACAGGGTGATATAGATGAAGTTAATGGAGGTCTGCGAAGGCACAGTAATATAGGGCATGCTATGGAAGCTGCGCGAAAACACAGTGATATAGGGGAAGCTATGAGAGGTGAGCAAAAACACGGCAATGCAGGGGAAGCTATGAGAGGAGAGCAAGGCACAACGATATAGGGGATGATATGGGAGGTGCGTGAATACACAGCGATATAGGGGACGTGATGAGATGTGCATGAAAACGCAGCGATATTAGGGAAGGTATGAGAGGAGCACGAAAACACAGCGATAAAGGTGAAGGAATGGGAGGTGCACAAATACACAGCGATATAGGGGAAGTTATGAGAGGTGCGCAAAAATACAGCAATATAGAAGTTATGAGAGGTGCGTGAAAACACAACGATATTGGGGAGGTATGAGAGGTACACGAAAACACAGCGATATAAGGAAAGGTATAGGAGGTGCGCGAAAACAGGGCAATATAGGGGAAGGTATGAGAGGTGCACGAAAACGCAGCGATATAAGGGAATGTATAGGATGTGCGCGAAAACAGGGCGATATAGGTGAAGGAATGGGAGATGCGTGAAAACAGGGCGTATAGGGGAAGGTATGAGAGGTGCGCGAAGACACAGCGATATAGGGGATGCTATGGGAGGTGCACGAATACACAGCGATATAGGGGACGTTATGAGATGTGCATAACAACACGGCGATATAGGGAAGTAATGAGAGGTGCTAAAAAACACGGCGATACAGGGGAAGCTATGAGAGGTGAGCAAGGCACAGCGATAGAGGGGATGATATGGGAGGTGCGTGAATACACAGCGATATAGGGAACGTGATGAGATGTGCATGAAAACGCAGCGATATTAGGGAAGGTATGAGAGGTGCACAAAAACACAGCGATATAGGAGAAGTTATGAGAGGTTCATGAAAACACAGCGATATAGGGGAAGGAATGGGAGATGCACGAAAACAGTGCGATATAGGGGAAGGTATGAGAGGTGCGCGAAGGCACAGCGATATAGGGGATAATATGGAAGGTGCGTGAATACACAGCGATATACGGGACGGTATGAGATGTGCATGAATACACGGCAATAGACGGGAAACCATGAGAGGTGTGCGAAAACACAGCGATATAGGGGAAGTTATGAGAGGTGCGTGAAAACCCAGCAATATAGGGGACGTTATGAGATGTGCATGAAAACACGGCGATATAGGGGATGGTATGAGAGGTGTACAAAAACACAGTGATATAGGAGAAGTTATGAGAGGTGTGCGAAAACACAGCGATATAGGGGAAGGTATGAAAGGTGCACGACCACACAGAGATAAACACGGGAAGGAATGGGAGGTGCTCGAATACACAACGATATATGGGACGTTATGAGATGTGCATGAAAACACGGCGATATTGGGGAAGCCATGAGAGGTGCGCAAAAATACGGTGATATAGGAGAAATTATGAGAGGTGCGTGAAAACACAGTGATATAGGGGGAGGTATGAGAGGTGCATGAAAACACAGCGATATAGGGAAAGGTATGGAAGGTGCGTGAAAACAGGGCGATATAGGGGAAGGTATGAGAGGTGCGCGACGACACAGCAATATAAGGGATGCTATGGGAGGTGTGCAAATACGCAGCGATATAGGGGACATTATGAGATGTGCATGAAAACACGGCAATATAGGGGAAGGTATAAGAGCTGCGCAAAAATACAGCGATATAGGAGAAGTTATGAGAGGTGCGTGAAAACACAGCGATATAAGGGAAGGTATGGTAGGTGCACGAAAACAGAGCGATATAGGGGAAGTTATGAGAGGTGCGCGAAGGCACAGCAATACACGGAATGCTATGAGGGGTGCGTGAAAACACCGTGATATAGGGGAAGACATGAGAGGTGCTCAAAAACAGGGCAATATAGTGGAACCTATGGGATGTGCGCGAAACCACGGCGATACAGGGGAATGTATCAGAGGTGCGAGAAAACACAACGATATAGGGGACGCTATGGGACATGCGCAAAAAAACAGTGATATAGTGGAAGGTATGAGAGGTGTGTGAGAACACGGCGATATAGGGGAAATTGTAAGAGGTGCGCGAAAACATGGCAATACAGGAGAATGTATCAGAGGTGCGAGAAAACACAGCGATATAGGGGAAGTAATGATAGGAGCGAAAACATAGCGATATAGGTTAAGACATGCGAGGTGCGCGAAAACAGGGCGATATAGGGTAAGCTATGAGAGGTGAGCAATAACAGCGATAAAGGTGAATAACACAGCGATATAGGGGAAGGTATGAGAGGTGCATGAAAACACAGCGATATAGGGGAAGGTATGAGAGGTGCACAAAAACAGAGATATAGGTGAAGGAATGGGAGGTGCATGAAAACACAGCGATATAGGGGAAGGTATGAGAGGTGCACAAAAACAGAGATATAGGTGAAGGAATGGGAGGTGCGCGAAAACAGGGCGATATAGGAGAAGGTATGGGAGGTGCGCGAAAACAGGGCGATAAAGGTGAAGGAATGGGAGGTGCGCGAAAACAGGGCGATATAGGGGAAGGTATGAGAGGTGCGCGAAGGCACAGTGATATAGGGGATGCTATGGGAGGTGCGCGAATGCACAGCGATATAGGGGACGCTATGAGATGTGTATAACAATACAGCGATATAGGGGAAGTTATGACAGGTGCACAAAAACACTGCGATGTAGGCGAAGGTATGAGAGGTGTGCGAAAACTCAGCGATATAGGGGACGGTATGAGATGTGCATGAATACACGGCAATAGTCGGGAAACCATGAGAGGTGTGTGAAAACACAGCGATATAGGAGAAGTTATGAGAGGTGCGCAAGGCACAGCTATATAGGAGAAGGTATGGAAGGTGCTCGAAAACAGGTTGATATAGATGAAGGCACAGCAATATAGGGGATGCTATGGAAGGTGCACGAAAACACAATGATATAGGGGAAGACATGAGAGGTGCGCGAAAACAAGGCAATATAGTGGAAGCTATGAGAGGTGAGCTAAAACCCGCCGATACAGGGGAAGGTATGAGAGGTGAGCAATAACACAGCGATATAGGAGAAGTTAAGAGAGTTGCGTGAAAACACAGCGATATAGGGGAAGGTATGAGAGGTGTGCGAAAACACAGTAATATAGGGGACGGTATGAGATGTGCATGAATACACGGCGATATTGGGGAAGCCATGAGAGGTGCCTGAAAACACAGCGATATAGGGGAAGGTATGAGAGGTGTGCAAAAACACAGCGATATAGGAGAAGTTAAGAGAGGTGCGTGAAAAAACAGCGATTTAGGGGAAGGTATGAGGGGAGTACGAAAACACAGCGTTATCGGAAAAGTATGGGAGGTACGCGAAAACAGGGCGATATAGGGGAAGCTATCAGAGGTGAGCAAAAACACGGCGATACAGGGGAAGCTATGGGAGGTGCGTGAATACACAGCGATATAGGGGACGTGATGAGATGTGCATGAAAATGCAACGATATTAGTGAAGGTATGAGAGGAGCACAAAAGCACAGCGATATAGGGGAAGGTATGAGAGGTGCACAAAAACAGAGATATAGGTGAAGGAATGGGAGGTGCGCGAAAACAGGGCGATATAGGTGAAGGAATGGGAGGTGCGCGAAAACAGGGCCATATAGATGAAGTTATGAGAGGTATGCGAAGGCACAGCAATATAGGGGATGCTATGGAATGTGCACGAAGACACAGTGATATAGGGGAAGACAGAAGAGGTACGCGAAAACACGGCGATATAGCGGAATCTATGAGAGGTGAGCAAAAATACGGCGATACAGGGGAAGCTATGAGAGGTGAGCAATAACACAGCGATAAAGGTGAATGTATGTGATGTGCGCGAAAAGACAGCGATATAGGGAAAGGTATGAGAGGTGCGCAAGGCACAGTGATATAGCGGATGCTATGGGAGGTGCGTTAATACACAGCGTTATAGGGGACGTGATGAGATGTGCATGAAAACACAGTGATATTAGGGAAGGTATGAGAGGTGCACAAAAACACAGCGATATAGGAGAACTTATGAGAGTTGCGTGAAAACAGGGCGATATAGGGGAAGGTATGAGAGGTGCGCGAAGGCACAGCAATATAGGGGATGTTATGGGAGGTGCTCGAAAACAGGGTGATATAAATGAAGGCACAGCAATATAGGGGATGCTATGGAAGGTGCACGAAACCACAATGATATAGGGGAAGACATGAGAGGTGCGCGAAAACAAGGCAATATAGTGGAAGCTATGAGAGGTGAGCGAAAACCCGCCGATACAGGGGAAGGAATGAGAGGTGTGCAAAAACACAGCGAAAAAGGGGAAGTTATGAGATGTGCATGAAAACACGGCGATATAGGGGAAGGTATGAGAGGTGCACGAAAACAGCGATGTAGGTGAATGAATGGGAGGTGCGCGAAAACAGGGCGATATAGGGGAATGTATGAGAGGTGCACGAAGGCACAGCAATATAGGGGATGCTATGGGAGGTGCGCGAATACACAGCGATATAGGGGGCGTTATGAGATGTGTATAACAATACGGCGATATAGGGGAAGTTATGACAGGTACGCAAAAACACTGCGATGTAGGCGAAGGTATGAGAGGTGTGCGAAAACTCAGCGATATAGGGGACGGTATGAGATGTGCATGAATACACGGCAATAGTCGGGAAACCATGAGAGGTGTGTGAAAACACAGCGATATAGGGGAAGTTATGAGAGGTGCGCAAGGCACAGCGATATAGGAGAAGGTATGGAAGGTGCTCGAAAACAGGGTGCTATAGATGAAGGCACAGCAATATAGGGGATGCTATGGAAGGTGCACGAAAACACAATGATATAGGGGAAGACATGAGAGGTGCGCGAAAACAAGGCAATATAGTGGAAGCTATTAGAGGTGAGCTAAAACCCGCCGATACAGGGGAAAGTATGAGAGGTGTGCGAAAACACAGGGATATAGGGGAAGTTAAGAGTGCTGCGTGAAAACACAGCGATATAGGGGAAGGTATGAGAGGTGTGTGAAAACACAGTGATATAGGGGAAGGTATGAAAGGTGCACGAAAACCCAGCGATATAGGGGAAGGAATGGGAGATGCATGAAAACAGGGCGATATAGGGGAAAGTTTGAGAGGTGCGCGAAGGCACAGCGATATAGGGGATACTATGGAAGGTGCGTGAATACACAGCGATATAGGGGACGTGATGAGATGTGCATGAAAATGCAACGATATTAGTGAAGGTTTGAGAGGAGCACGAAAACACAGTGATATAGGAGAAGACAGGAGAGGTGCGCGAAAACAGAGCGATATAGGGGAAGCTATGAGAGGTGAGCAAAAACACGGCGATACAGGGGTAGCTATGAGAGGTGAGCAAAAGCACAGCGATAAAGGTGAATCTATGGGATGTGCGCGAAAAGACAGCGATATAGGGGAAGGTATGAGAGGTGTGCAAGGCACAGTGATATAGGGGATGCTAATAGAGGTGCATGAATACACAGCGATATAAGGGACGTGATGAGATGTGCATGAAAACGCAGCGATATTAGGGAAGGTATTAGAGGTGCGCAAAAACACAGCGATGTAGGCGAAACCATGGGAGGTGCGCAAAAACAGGGCGATATAGGGGAAGGTATGAGAGGTGCATGCATACACGGCGATAGTCGAGAATCCATGAGAGGTGTGCGAAAACACAGCGATATAGGGGAAGTTATGAGAGGTGGTCAAAAACAGGGAGATATAGGGGATGTTATGAGAGGTGCGTGAAAACCCAGCAATATAGGGGACGTTATGAGATGTGCATGAAAACACGGCGATATAGGGGAAGGTATGAGAAGTACACGAAGGCACAGCGATATAGGGGATGCTATGGGAGGTGCGCGAAAACACAGTGATATAGGGGACGGTATGAGATGTGTATGAAAACACGGCGATACATGGGAAGCTATGAGAGGTGCGTGAAAACACGGCGATATATGGGAAAGAATGAGAGGTGCGTGAAAACTTGGTATGACAGGCGAATGCATGAGAGGCGCGAGAAAACAGCGATGTAGGGGAAGACATGAGATGCGCGCAAAAACAGGGCGATGCAGGGGAAGGTATGAGAGGTGCGCGAAAGCACAGCGATATAGGGGACGCAATGGGACGTGCGCGAAAACACAGTGATATAGGGGAAGGTATGTGAGATGTGCGAGAACACGGCGACATAGGGGAAATTATGAGAGGTGCGCGAAAACACGGCGATACGGGAGAATGTATCAGATGTGCGAGAAAACACAGCGATATAGGGGAAGTATTGAGAGGAACGAAAACATAGCGATCTAGGTGAAGACATGAGAGGTGCGCAAAAACACGGCGATATAGGGGAAGCTATGAGAGGTGAGCAATTACACAGCAATAAAGGTGAATCTATGGGATGTGCACGAAAAGACAGCGATATAGGGGAAGGTATGAGAGGTGCGCAAGGCACAGCGATATAGGGGATGCTATGGGAGGTGCGTGAAAACACAGCGATATAGGGGACGTGATGAGATGTGCATGAAAACGCAGTGATATTAGGGAAGGTATGAGAGGTGCACAAAAACACAGCGATATAGGAGAAGTTATGAGAGGTGTGTGAAAACACAGTGAGAAAGGGGAAGGTATGAAAGGTGCATGAAAACACTGCGATATAGGGGAAGGTATGAGAGGTGCACAAAAACACAGCGATATAGGGGAAGGTATGGGACGTGCGCGAAAACAGGGCGATATTGGGGTAGGTATGAGAGGTGCGCGAAGGCACAGCGATATAGGGGATGCTATGGGAGGTGCGGGAAAACACAGTAATATAGGGGACGGTATGAGATGTGCATAAAAACACGGCGATATACGGCGAGGTATGAGAGGTGCGCGAAAACACTGCGATGTAGTGGAATACATGAGAGGTGCACGAAAACAGGGCGATATAGGGGAAGGTATGAGACGTGCGCGAAAACACAGCGATATAGGGGACGCAATGGGACGTACGCGAAAACACAGTGATATAGGGGAAGGTATGAGAGGTGTGCGCGAACACGGCGATATAGGGGAAATTATGAGAGGTGTGCGAAAACACGGCGATACGGGAGAATGTATGAGATGTGCTAGAAAACACAGCGATATAGGGGAAGTATTGAGAGGAACGAAAACATAGCGATCTAGGTGAAGACATGAGAGGTGCGCAAAAACACGGCGATATAGGGGAAGCTATGAGAGGTGAGCAATTACACAGCAATAAAGGTGAATCTATGGGATGTGCACGAAAAGACAGCGATATAGGGGAAGGTATGAGAGGTGCGCAAGGCACAGCGATATAGGGGATGCTATGGGAGGTGCGTGAAAACACAGCGATATAGGGGACGTGATGAGATGTGCATGAAAACGCAGTGATATTAGGGAAGGTATGAGAGGTGCACAAAAACACAGCGATATAGGAGAAGTTATGAGAGGTGTGTGAAAACACAGTGAGAAAGGGGAAGGTATGAAAGGTGCATGAAAACACTGCGATATAGGGGAAGGTATGAGAGGTGCACAAAAACACAGCGATATAGGGGAAGGTATGGGACGTGCGCGAAAACAGGGCGATATTGGGGTAGGTATGAGAGGTGCGCGAAGGCACAGCGATATAGGGGATGCTATGGGAGGTGCGGGAAAACACAGTAATATAGGGGACGGTATGAGATGTGCATAAAAACACGGCGATATACGGCGAGGTATGAGAGGTGCGCGAAAACACTGCGATGTAGTGGAATACATGAGAGGTGCACGAAAACAGGGCGATATAGGGGAAGGTATGAGACGTGCGCGAAAACACAGCGATATAGGGGACGCAATGGGACGTACGCGAAAACACAGTGATATAGGGGAAGGTATGAGAGGCGTGCGCGAACACGGCGATATAGGGGAAATTATGAGAGGTGCGCGAAAACACGGCGATACGGGAGAATGTATCAGATGTGCGAGAAAACACAGTGATATTGGGGGAGGTATGAGAGGTGCATGAAAACACAGCGATATAGGGAAAGGTATGGAAGGTGCGTGAAAACAGGGCGATATAGGGGAAGGTATGAGAGGTGCGCGACGACACAGCAATATAAGGGATGCTATGGGAGGTGTGCAAATACGCAGCGATATAGGGGACATTATGAGATGTGCATGAAAACACGGCAATATAGGGGAAGGTATAAGAGCTGCGCAAAAATACAGCGATATAGGAGAAGTTATGAGAGGTGCGTGAAAACACAGCGATATAAGGGAAGGTATGGTAGGTGCACGAAAACAGAGCGATATAGGGGAAGTTATGAGAGGTGCGCGAAGGCACAGCAATACACGGAATGCTATGAGGGGTGCGTGAAAACACCGTGATATAGGGGAAGACATGAGAGGTGCTCAAAAACAGGGCAATATAGTGGAACCTATGGGATGTGCGCGAAACCACGGCGATACAGGGGAATGTATCAGAGGTGCGAGAAAACACAACGATATAGGGGACGCTATGGGACATGCGCAGAAAAACAGTGATATAGTGGAAGGTATGAGAGGTGTGTGAGAACACGGCGATATAGGGGAAATTGTAAGAGGTGCGCGAAAACATGGCAATACAGGAGAATGTATCAGAGGTGCGAGAAAACACAGCGATATAGGGGAAGTAATGATAGGAGCGAAAACATAGCGATATAGGTTAAGACATGCGAGGTGCGCGAAAACAGGGCGATATAGGGTAAGCTATGAGAGGTGAGCAATAACAGCGATAAAGGTGAATAACACAGCGATATAGGGGAAGGTATGAGAGGTGCATGAAAACACAGCGATATAGGGGAAGGTATGAGAGGTGCACAAAAACAGAGATATAGGTGAAGGAATGGGAGGTGCATGAAAACACAGCGATATAGGGGAAGGTATGAGAGGTGCACAAAAACAGAGATATAGGTGAAGGAATGGGAGGTGCGCGAAAACAGGGCGATATAGGAGAAGGTATGGGAGGTGCGCGAAAACAGGGCGATAAAGGTGAAGGAATGGGAGGTGCGCGAAAACAGGGCGATATAGGGGAAGGTATGAGAGGTGCGCGAAGGCACAGTGATATAGGGGATGCTATGGGAGGTGCGCGAATGCACAGCGATATAGGGGACGCTATGAGATGTGTATAACAATACAGCGATATAGGGGAAGTTATGACAGGTGCACAAAAACACTGCGATGTAGGCGAAGGTATGAGAGGTGTGCGAAAACTCAGCGATATAGGGGACGGTATGAGATGTGCATGAATACACGGCAATAGTCGGGAAACCATGAGAGGTGTGTGAAAACACAGCGATATAGGAGAAGTTATGAGAGGTGCGCAAGGCACAGCTATATAGGAGAAGGTATGGAAGGTGCTCGAAAACAGGTTGATATAGATGAAGGCACAGCAATATAGGGGATGCTATGGAAGGTGCACGAAAACACAATGATATAGGGGAAGACATGAGAGGTGCGCGAAAACAAGGCAATATAGTGGAAGCTATGAGAGGTGAGCTAAAACCCGCCGATACAGGGGAAGGTATGAGAGGTGTGCGAAAACACAGCGATATAGGAGAAGTTAAGAGAGCTGCGTGAAAACACAGCGATATAGGGGAAGGTATGAGAGGTGTGCGAAAACACAGTAATATAGGGGACGGTATGAGATGTGCATGAATACACGGCGATATTGGGGAAGCCATGAGAGGTGCCTGAAAACACAGCGATATAGGGGAAGGTATGAGAGGTGTGCAAAAACACAGCGATATAGGAGAAGTTAAGAGAGGTGCGGGAAAACACAGCGATATAGAGGAAGGTATGAGAGGTGCGCGAAAGCACAGCGATATACGGGACGGTATGAGATGTGCATGAATACACGGCAATAGACGGGAAACCATGAGAGGTGTGCGAAAACACACCGATATAGGGGAAGCTATGAGAGGTGCGTGAAAACACAGTGATATAGATGAAGGTATGAGAGGAGTGCGAAAACAATGCGATATAGGGGAAGTTATGAGAGGTGCGTGAAAACCCAGCAATATAGGGGACGTTATGAGATGTGCATGAAAACACGACGATATAGGGGAAGGTATGAGAGGTGTGCAAAAACACAGCGATATAGGAGAAGTTAAGAGAGGTGCGTGAAAAAACAGCGATTTAGGGGAAGGTATGAGGGGAGTACGAAAACACAGCGTTATCGGGAAAGTATGGGAGGTACGCGAAAACAGGGCGATATAGGGGAAGCTATCAGAGGTGAGCAAAAACACGGCGATACAGGGGAAGCTATGGGAGGTGCGTGAATACACAGCGATATAGGGGACGTGATGAGATGTGCAAGAAAATGCAACGATATTAGTGAAGGTATGAGAGGAGCACAAAAGCACAGCGATATAGGGGAAGGTATGAGAGGTGCACAAAAACAGAGATATAGGTGAAGGAATGGGAGGTGCGCGAAAACAGGGCGATATAGGTGAAGGAATGGGAGGTGCGCGAAAACAGGGCCATATAGATGAAGTTATGAGAGGTATGCGAAGGCACAGCAATATAGGGGATGCTATGGAATGTGCACGAAGACACAGTGATATAGGGGAAGACAGAAGAGGTACGCGAAAACACGGCGATATAGCGGAATCTATGAGAGGTGAGCAAAAATACGGCGATACAGGGGAAGCTATGAGAGGTGAGCAATAACACAGCGATAAAGGTGAATGTATGTGATGTGCGCGAAAAGACAGCGATATAGGGAAAGGTATGAGAGGTGCGCAAGGCACAGTGATATAGCGGATGCTATGGGAGGTGCGTTAATACACAGCGTTATAGGGAACGTGATGAGATGTGCATGAAAACACAGTGATATTAGGGAAGGTATGAGAGGTGCACAAAAACACAGCGATATAGGAGAACTTATGAGAGTTGCGTGAAAACAGGGCGATATAGGGGAAGGTATGAGAGGTGCGCGAAGGCACAGCAATATAGGGGATGTTATGGGAGGTGCTCGAAAACAGGGTGATATAAATGAAGGCACAGCAATATAGGGGATGCTATGGAAGGTGCACGAAACCACAATGATATAGGGGAAGACATGAGAGGTGCGCGAAAACAAGGCAATATAGTGGAAGCTATGAGAGGTGAGCGAAAACCCGCCGATACAGGGGAAGGAATGAGAGGTGTGCAAAAACACAGCGAAAAAGGGGAAGTTATGAGATGTGCATGAAAACACGGCGATATAGGGGAAGGTATGAGAGGTGCACGAAAACAGCGATGTAGGTGAATGAATGGGAGGTGCGCGAAAACAGGGCGATATAGGGGAATGTATGAGAGGTGCACGAAGGCACAGCAATATAGGGGATGTTATGGGAGGTGCGCGAATACACAGCGATATAGGGGGCGTTATGAGATGTGTATAACAATACGGCGATATAGGGGAAGTTATGACAGGTACGCAAAAACACTGCGATGTAGGCGAAGGTATGAGAGGTGTGCGAAAACTCAGCGATATAGGGGACGGTATGAGATGTGCATGAATACACGGCAATAGTCGGGAAACCATGAGAGGTGTGTGAAAACACAGCGATATAGGGGAAGTTATGAGAGGTGCGCAAGGCACAGCGATATAGGAGAAGGTATGGAAGGTGCTCGAAAACAGGGTGCTATAGATGAAGGCACAGCAATATAGGGGATGCTATGGAAGGTGCACGAAAACACAATGATATAGGGGAAGACATGAGAGGTGCGCGAAAACAAGGCAATATAGTGGAAGCTATTAGAGGTGAGCTAAAACCCGCCGATACAGGGGAAAGTATGAGAGGTGTGCGAAAACACAGGGATATAGGGGAAGTTAAGAGTGCTGCGTGAAAACACAGCGATATAGGGGAAGGTATGAGAGGTGTGTGAAAACACAGTGATATAGGGGAAGGTATGAAAGGTGCACGAAAACCCAGCGATATAGGGGAAGGAATGGGAGATGCATGAAAACAGGGCGATATAGGGGAAAGTTTGAGAGGTGCGCGAAGGCACAGCGATATAGGGGATACTATGGAAGGTGCGTGAATACACAGCGATATAGGGGACGTGATGAGATGTGCATGAAAATGCAACGATATTAGTGAAGGTTTGAGAGGAGCACGAAAACACAGTGATATAGGAGAAGACAGGAGAGGTGCGCGAAAACAGAGCGATATAGGGGAAGCTATGAGAGGTGAGCAAAAACACGGCGATACAGGGGTAGCTATGAGAGGTGAGCAAAAGCACAGCGATAAAGGTGAATCTATGGGATGTGCGCGAAAAGACAGCGATATAGGGGAAGGTATGAGAGGTGTGCAAGGCACAGTGATATAGGGGATGCTAATAGAGGTGCATGAATACACAGCGATATAAGGGACGTGATGAGATGTGCATGAAAACGCAGCGATATTAGGGAAGGTATTAGAGGTGCGCAAAAACACAGCGATGTAGGCGAAACCATGGGAGGTGCGCAAAAACAGGGCGATATAGGGGAAGGTATGAGAGGTGCATGCATACACGGCGATAGTCGAGAATCCATGAGAGGTGTGCGAAAACACAGCGATATAGGGGAAGTTATGAGAGGTGGTCAAAAACAGGGAGATATAGGGGATGTTATGAGAGGTGCGTGAAAACCCAGCAATATAGGGGACGTTATGAGATGTGCATGAAAACACGGCGATATAGGGGAAGGTATGAGAAGTACACGAAGGCACAGCGATATAGGGGATGCTATGGGAGGTGCGCGAAAACACAGTGATATAGGGGACGGTATGAGATGTGTATGAAAACACGGCGATACATGGGAAGCTATGAGAGGTGCGTGAAAACACGGCGATATATGGGAAAGAATGAGAGGTGCGTGAAAACTTGGTATGACAGGCGAATGCATGAGAGGCGCGAGAAAACAGCGATGTAGGGGAAGACATGAGATGCGCGCAAAAACAGGGCGATGCAGGGGAAGGTATGAGAGGTGCGCGAAAGCACAGCGATATAGGGGACGCAATGGGACGTGCGCGAAAACACAGTGATATAGGGGAAGGTATGTGAGATGTGCGAGAACACGGCGACATAGGGGAAATTATGAGAGGTGCGCGAAAACACGGCGATACGGGAGAATGTATCAGATGTGCGAGAAAACACAGCGATATAGGGGAAGTATTGAGAGGAACGAAAACATAGCGATCTAGGTGAAGACATGAGAGGTGCGCAAAAACACGGCGATATAGGGGAAGCTATGAGAGGTGAGCAATTACACAGCAATAAAGGTGAATCTATGGGATGTGCACGAAAAGACAGCGATATAGGGGAAGGTATGAGAGGTGCGCAAGGCACAGCGATATAGGGGATGCTATGGGAGGTGCGTGAAAACACAGCGATATAGGGGACGTGATGAGATGTGCATGAAAACGCAGTGATATTAGGGAAGGTATGAGAGGTGCACAAAAACACAGCGATATAGGAGAAGTTATGAGAGGTGTGTGAAAACACAGTGAGAAAGGGGAAGGTATGAAAGGTGCATGAAAACACTGCGATATAGGGGAAGGTATGAGAGGTGCACAAAAACACAGCGATATAGGGGAAGGTATGGGACGTGCGCGAAAACAGGGCGATATTGGGGTAGGTATGAGAGGTGCGCGAAGGCACAGCGATATAGGGGATGCTATGGGAGGTGCGGGAAAACACAGTAATATAGGGGACGGTATGAGATGTGCATAAAAACACGGCGATATACGGCGAGGTATGAGAGGTGCGCGAAAACACTGCGATGTAGTGGAATACATGAGAGGTGCACGAAAACAGGGCGATATAGGGGAAGGTATGAGACGTGCGCGAAAACACAGCGATATAGGGGACGCAATGGGACGTACGCGAAAACACAGTGATATAGGGGAAGGTATGAGAGGTGTGCGCGAACACGGCGATATAGGGGAAATTATGAGAGGTGCGCGAAAACACGGCGATACGGGAGAATGTATCAGATGTGCGAGAAAACACAGTGATATTGGGGGAGGTATGAGAGGTGCATGAAAACACAGCGATATAGGGAAAGGTATGGAAGGTGCGTGAAAACAGGGCGATATAGGGGAAGGTATGAGAGGTGCGCGACGACACAGCAATATAAGGGATGCTATGGGAGGTGTGCAAATACGCAGCGATATAGGGGACATTATGAGATGTGCATGAAAACACGGCAATATAGGGGAAGGTATAAGAGCTGCGCAAAAATACAGCGATATAGGAGAAGTTATGAGAGGTGCGTGAAAACACAGCGATATAAGGGAAGGTATGGTAGGTGCACGAAAACAGAGCGATATAGGGGAAGTTATGAGAGGTGCGCGAAGGCACAGCAATACACGGAATGCTATGAGGGGTGCGTGAAAACACCGTGATATAGGGGAAGACATGAGAGGTGCTCAAAAACAGGGCAATATAGTGGAACCTATGGGATGTGCGCGAAACCACGGCGATACAGGGGAATGTATCAGAGGTGCGAGAAAACACAACGATATAGGGGACGCTATGGGACATGCGCAGAAAAACAGTGATATAGTGGAAGGTATGAGAGGTGTGTGAGAACACGGCGATATAGGGGAAATTGTAAGAGGTGCGCGAAAACATGGCAATACAGGAGAATGTATCAGAGGTGCGAGAAAACACAGCGATATAGGGGAAGTAATGATAGGAGCGAAAACATAGCGATATAGGTTAAGACATGCGAGGTGCGCGAAAACAGGGCGATATAGGGTAAGCTATGAGAGGTGAGCAATAACAGCGATAAAGGTGAATAACACAGCGATATAGGGGAAGGTATGAGAGGTGCATGAAAACACAGCGATATAGGGGAAGGTATGAGAGGTGCACAAAAACAGAGATATAGGTGAAGGAATGGGAGGTGCATGAAAACACAGCGATATAGGGGAAGGTATGAGAGGTGCACAAAAACAGAGATATAGGTGAAGGAATGGGAGGTGCGCGAAAACAGGGCGATATAGGAGAAGGTATGGGAGGTGCGCGAAAACAGGGCGATAAAGGTGAAGGAATGGGAGGTGCGCGAAAACAGGGCGATATAGGGGAAGGTATGAGAGGTGCGCGAAGGCACAGTGATATAGGGGATGCTATGGGAGGTGCGCGAATACACAGCGATATAGGGGACGCTATGAGATGTGTATAACAATACGGCGATATAGGGGAAGTTATGACAGGTGCACAAAAACACTGCGATGTAGGCGAAGGTATGAGAGGTGTGCGAAAACTCAGCGATATAGGGGACGGTATGAGATGTGCATGAATACACGGCAATAGTCGGGAAACCATGAGAGGTGTGTGAAAACACAGCGATATAGGAGAAGTTATGAGAGGTGCGCAAGGCACAGCTATATAGGAGAAGGTATGGAAGGTGCTCGAAAACAGGTTGATATAGATGAAGGCACAGCAATATAGGGGATGCTATGGAAGGTGCACGAAAACACAATGATATAGGGGAAGACATGAGAGGTGCGCGAAAACAAGGCAATATAGTGGAAGCTATGAGAGGTGAGCTAAAACCCGCCGATACAGGGGAAGGTATGAGAGGTGTGCGAAAACACAGCGATATAGGAGAAGTTAAGAGAGCTGCGTGAAAACACAGCGATATAGGGGAAGGTATGAGAGGTGTGCGAAAACACAGTAATATAGGGGACGGTATGAGATGTGCATGAATACACGGCGATATTGGGGAAGCCATGAGAGGTGCCTGAAAACACAGCGATATAGGGGAAGGTATGAGAGGTGTGCAAAAACACAGCGATATAGGAGAAGTTAAGAGAGGTGCGGGAAAACACAGCGATATAGGGGAAGGTATGAGAGGTGCGCGAAAGCACATCGATATACGGGACGGTATGAGATGTGCATGAATACACGGCAATAGACGGGAAACCATGAGAGGTGTGCGAAAACACACCGATATAGGGGAAGCTATGAGAGGTGCGTGAAAACACAGTGATATAGATGAAGGTATGAGAGGAGTGCGAAAACAATGCGATATAGGGGAAGTTATGAGAGGTGCGTGAAAACCCAGCAATATAGGGGACGTTATGAGATGTGCATGAAAACACGACGATATAGGGGAAGGTATGAGAGGTGTGCAAAAACACAGCGATATAGGAGAAGTTAAGAGAGGTGCGTGAAAAAACAGCGATTTAGGGGAAGGTATGAGGGGAGTACGAAAACACAGCGTTATCGGGAAAGTATGGGAGGTACGCGAAAACAGGGCGATATAGGGGAAGCTATCAGAGGTGAGCAAAAACACGGCGATACAGGGGAAGCTATGGGAGGTGCGTGAATACACAGCGATATAGGGGACGTGATGAGATGTGCATGAAAATGCAACGATATTAGTGAAGGTATGAGAGGAGCACAAAAGCACAGCGATATAGGGGAAGGTATGAGAGGTGCACAAAAACAGAGATATAGGTGAAGGAATGGGAGGTGCGCGAAAACAGGGCGATATAGGTGAAGGAATGGGAGGTGCGCGAAAACAGGGCCATATAGATGAAGTTATGAGAGGTATGCGAAGGCACAGCAATATAGGGGATGCTATGGAATGTGCACGAAGACACAGTGATATAGGGGAAGACAGAAGAGGTACGCGAAAACACGGCGATATAGCGGAATCTATGAGAGGTGAGCAAAAATACGGCGATACAGGGGAAGCTATGAGAGGTGAGCAATAACACAGCGATAAAGGTGAATGTATGTGATGTGCGCGAAAAGACAGCGATATAGGGAAAGGTATGAGAGGTGCGCAAGGCACAGTGATATAGCGGATGCTATGGGAGGTGCGTTAATACACAGCGTTATAGGGGACGTGATGAGATGTGCATGAAAACACAGTGATATTAGGGAAGGTATGAGAGGTGCACAAAAACACAGCGATATAGGAGAACTTATGAGAGTTGCGTGAAAACAGGGCGATATAGGGGAAGGTATGAGAGGTGCGCGAAGGCACAGCAATATAGGGGATGTTATGGGAGGTGCTCGAAAACAGGGTGATATAAATGAAGGCACAGCAATATAGGGGATGCTATGGAAGGTGCACGAAACCACAATGATATAGGGGAAGACATGAGAGGTGCGCGAAAACAAGGCAATATAGTGGAAGCTATGAGAGGTGAGCGAAAACCCGCCGATACAGGGGAAGGAATGAGAGGTGTGCAAAAACACAGCGAAAAAGGGGAAGTTATGAGATGTGCATGAAAACACGGCGATATAGGGGAAGGTATGAGAGGTGCACGAAAACAGCGATGTAGGTGAATGAATGGGAGGTGCGCGAAAACAGGGCGATATAGGGGAATGTATGAGAGGTGCACGAAGGCACAGCAATATAGGGGATGCTATGGGAGGTGCGCGAATACACAGCGATATAGGGGGCGTTATGAGATGTGTATAACAATACGGCGATATAGGGGAAGTTATGACAGGTACGCAAAAACACTGCGATGTAGGCGAAGGTATGAGAGGTGTGCGAAAACTCAGCGATATAGGGGACGGTATGAGATGTGCATGAATACACGGCAATAGTCGGGAAACCATGAGAGGTGTGTGAAAACACAGCGATATAGGGGAAGTTATGAGAGGTGCGCAAGGCACAGCGATATAGGAGAAGGTATGGAAGGTGCTCGAAAACAGGGTGCTATAGATGAAGGCACAGCAATATAGGGGATGCTATGGAAGGTGCACGAAAACACAATGATATAGGGGAAGACATGAGAGGTGCGCGAAAACAAGGCAATATAGTGGAAGCTATTAGAGGTGAGCTAAAACCCGCCGATACAGGGGAAAGTATGAGAGGTGTGCGAAAACACAGGGATATAGGGGAAGTTAAGAGTGCTGCGTGAAAACACAGCGATATAGGGGAAGGTATGAGAGGTGTGTGAAAACACAGTGATATAGGGGAAGGTATGAAAGGTGCACGAAAACCCAGCGATATAGGGGAAGGAATGGGAGATGCATGAAAACAGGGCGATATAGGGGAAAGTTTGAGAGGTGCGCGAAGGCACAGCGATATAGGGGATACTATGGAAGGTGCGTGAATACACAGCGATATAGGGGACGTGATGAGATGTGCATGAAAATGCAACGATATTAGTGAAGGTTTGAGAGGAGCACGAAAACACAGTGATATAGGAGAAGACAGGAGAGGTGCGCGAAAACAGAGCGATATAGGGGAAGCTATGAGAGGTGAGCAAAAACACGGCGATACAGGGGTAGCTATGAGAGGTGAGCAAAAGCACAGCGATAAAGGTGAATCTATGGGATGTGCGCGAAAAGACAGCGATATAGGGGAAGGTATGAGAGGTGTGCAAGGCACAGTGATATAGGGGATGCTAATAGAGGTGCATGAATACACAGCGATATAAGGGACGTGATGAGATGTGCATGAAAACGCAGCGATATTAGGGAAGGTATTAGAGGTGCGCAAAAACACAGCGATGTAGGCGAAACCATGGGAGGTGCGCAAAAACAGGGCGATATAGGGGAAGGTATGAGAGGTGCATGCATACACGGCGATAGTCGAGAATCCATGAGAGGTGTGCGAAAACACAGCGATATAGGGGAAGTTATGAGAGGTGGTCAAAAACAGGGAGATATAGGGGATGTTATGAGAGGTGCGTGAAAACCCAGCAATATAGGGGACGTTATGAGATGTGCATGAAAACACGGCGATATAGGGGAAGGTATGAGAAGTACACGAAGGCACAGCGATATAGGGGATGCTATGGGAGGTGCGCGAAAACACAGTGATATAGGGGACGGTATGAGATGTGTATGAAAACACGGCGATACATGGGAAGCTATGAGAGGTGCGTGAAAACACGGCGATATATGGGAAAGAATGAGAGGTGCGTGAAAACTTGGTATGACAGGCGAATGCATGAGAGGCGCGAGAAAACAGCGATGTAGGGGAAGACATGAGATGCGCGCAAAAACAGGGCGATGCAGGGGAAGGTATGAGAGGTGCGCGAAAGCACAGCGATATAGGGGACGCAATGGGACGTGCGCGAAAACACAGTGATATAGGGGAAGGTATGTGAGATGTGCGAGAACACGGCGACATAGGGGAAATTATGAGAGGTGCGCGAAAACACGGCGATACGGGAGAATGTATCAGATGTGCGAGAAAACACAGCGATATAGGGGAAGTATTGAGAGGAACGAAAACATAGCGATCTAGGTGAAGACATGAGAGGTGCGCAAAAACACGGCGATATAGGGGAAGCTATGAGAGGTGAGCAATTACACAGCAATAAAGGTGAATCTATGGGATGTGCACGAAAAGACAGCGATATAGGGGAAGGTATGAGAGGTGCGCAAGGCACAGCGATATAGGGGATGCTATGGGAGGTGCGTGAAAACACAGCGATATAGGGGACGTGATGAGATGTGCATGAAAACGCAGTGATATTAGGGAAGGTATGAGAGGTGCACAAAAACACAGCGATATAGGAGAAGTTATGAGAGGTGTGTGAAAACACAGTGAGAAAGGGGAAGGTATGAAAGGTGCATGAAAACACTGCGATATAGGGGAAGGTATGAGAGGTGCACAAAAACACAGCGATATAGGGGAAGGTATGGGACGTGCGCGAAAACAGGGCGATATTGGGGTAGGTATGAGAGGTGCGCGAAGGCACAGCGATATAGGGGATGCTATGGGAGGTGCGGGAAAACACAGTAATATAGGGGACGGTATGAGATGTGCATAAAAACACGGCGATATACGGCGAGGTATGAGAGGTGCGCGAAAACACTGCGATGTAGTGGAATACATGAGAGGTGCACGAAAACAGGGCGATATAGGGGAAGGTATGAGACGTGCGCGAAAACACAGCGATATAGGGGACGCAATGGGACGTACGCGAAAACACAGTGATATAGGGGAAGGTATGAGAGGTGTGCGCGAACACGGCGATATAGGGGAAATTATGAGAGGTGTGCGAAAACACGGCGATACGGGAGAATGTATGAGATGTGCTAGAAAACACAGCGATATAGGGGAAGTATTGAGAGAAGCGAAAACATAGCGATCTAGGTGATGACATGAGAGGTGCGCGAAAACACGGCGATATAGGAGAAGCTATGAGAGGTGAGCAAAAACACGGCGATAAAGCTGAATCTATTGGATGTGCGCGAAAAGATAGCGATATAGGGGAAGCTATGAGAGGTGCGTGAAAACACAGAGATGTAGGAGAAGTTATGAGAGGTGCGTGAAAACACAGCGATATAGGGGACGTGATGAGATGTGCATGAAAACGCAGCGATATTAGGGAAGGTATGAGAGGTGTACAAAAACACAGTGATATAAGAGAAGATATGAGAGGTGTGCGAAAACACAGCGATATAGGGGAAGGTATGAAAGGTGCACGAAAACACAGAGATATACACGGGAAGGAATGGGAGGTGCTCGAATACACAGCGATATAGGGGACGTTATGAGATGTGCATAAAAACACGGCGATATAGGGGAAGTTATGAGAGGTGCGCAAAAATACAGCAATATAGGAGAAGTTATGAGAGGTGTGTGAAAACACAGCAATATAGTGGGAGGTATGAGAGGTACACGAAAACACAGCGATATAGGGGAAGGTATGGGAGGTGCTCGAAAGCAGAGCGATATAGGGGAAGTTATGAGAGGTGTGTGAAAACACAGCGATATAGGGGGAGGTATGAGAGGTATACGAAAACACAGCGATATAGGGGTAGGTATGGGAGGTGCTCGAAATCAGGGCGATATAGTGGAAGTTATGAGACGTGCATGAAGACTCAGCGATATAGGGGAAGGTATGAGAGGTGCGCGAAGGCTCAGCGATATAGGGGATGCTATGGGAGTTGCATGAATACACAGATATAAAGGGGACGTTATGAGATGTGCATGAAAACACTGCGATATTGGGGAAGTTATGAGAGGTGCGTGAAAACACAGAGATATAGGTGAAGGTATGAGAGGAGTGCAAAAACAGGGCGATATAGGGGAAGTTATGAGAGGTGCGTGAAAATCCAGCAATATAGGGGACGTTATGAGATGTGCATGAAAACACGGCGATATAGGGGAAGGTATGAGAGGTGCGTGAATGCAGAGCGATATAGAGAATGTTATGGGAGGTGCACGAATACACAGGGAAATAGGGGACGTTATGAGATGTGCATGAAAACACAGCGATATAGGGGAAGGTATGAGAGGTGCACGAAAATGCAGCGATATAGGAGATGTTAAGAGAGGTGCGTGAAAACACAGCGATATAGGGGAAGTTATGAGAGGTGCGCGAAAACATAGCGATATAGGGGACGGTATGAGATGTGCATGAATACACGGCGATATCAGGGAAGCCATCAGAGGTGCGAGAAAACACAGCGATATAGGGGACGTTATAAAATGTGCATAAAAACACAGTGATATAGGGGAAGGTATGAGAGGTGTGCAAAAACACAGCGATATAGGAGGAGTTAAGAGAGGTGCGTGAATACACAGCGATATAGGGGACTTGATGAGATGTGCATGAAAATGCAACGATATTGGTGAAGGTATGAGAGAAGCACGAAAACACAGCGATATAGGGGAAGGTATGAGAGGTGCGCGAAAACACAGTAATATAGGGGAAGACAGGAGAGGTGCGCGAAAACACAGTAATATAGGGGAAGACATGAGAGGTGCGCGAAAGCAGGGCAATATAGTGGAAGCTATGAGAGGTAAGCTAAAACCCGGCGATACAGGGGAAGCTATGAGAGGTGAGCAAAAACACGGCGATACAGGGGAAGCTATGAGAGGTGAACAATAACACAGCGATAAAGGTGAATCTATGGGATGTGTGCGAAAGGACAGCGATATAGGGGAAGGTATGAGAGGTGCGCAATGCACAGCGATATAGGGGATGCTATGGGAGGTGCATGAATACACAGCGATATAGGGGACGTGATGAGATGTGCATGAAAACGCAGCGATATTAGGGAAGGTATGAGAGGTGCGCAAAAACACAGCGATGTAGGCGAAGCCATGGGAGGTGCGCGGGAAACAGGATGATACAGGGGAAGGTATGAGAGGTGCACGAAAACAGCAATATAGGTGAAGGAATGGGAGGTGCGCAAAAACAGGGCGATATAGGGGAAGGTATGAGAGGTGCATGAAGGCACAGCGATATAGGGGATGCTATGGGAGGTGCGCGAAAACACAGTGATATAGGGGACGTTATGAGATGTGCATAACAATACAGCGATATAGGGGAAGTTATGAGAGGTGCGCAACAACACGGCGATGTAGGGGAAGCTAGAGAGATGAGCAATAACACAGTGATAAAGGTGAATCTATGGGATGTGCCCGAAAAGACAGCGATATAGGGGAAGGTATGAAAGGTGCGCAAGGCACAACGATATAGGGGAAGGTATGGAAGGTACTCGAAAACAGGGTGATATAGATGAAGTTATGAGAGGTATGCGAAGGCACAGCAATATAGGGGATGCTATGGAAGGTGCGCAAAAACACAGCGATATAGGGGAAGGAATGGGAGATGCACGAAAACAGGGCGATATAGGGGAAGGTATGAGAGGTGCGCGAAGGCACAGCGATATAGGGGATACTATGGGAGGTGCGTGAATGCACAGCGATGTAGGGGACGTGATGAGATGTGCATGAAAATGCAACGATATTAGTGAAGGTATGAGAGGTGCACAAAAACACAGCGATATAGGGGAAGGTATGAGAGGTGTGCGAAAACACGGCGATATGGGAGAATGTATCAATTGTGCGAGAAAACACAGCGATATAGGGGAAGTATTGAGAGGAGCGAAAACATAGCGATCTAGGTGAAGACATGAGAGGTGAGCAAAAACACGGCGATACAGGGGAAGCTATGAGAGGAGAGCAATAACACAGCGATAAAGCTGAATCTATGGGATGTGCGCGAAAAGGCAGCAATATAGGGGAAGCTATGAGAGGTGCGCAAGGCACAGCGATATAGGGGATGCGATGGGAGGTGTGTGAATATACAGCGATATAGGGGACGCTATGAGAGGTGCGTGAAAACACAGCTATATAGGGGGAGGTATGAGAGGTACACGAAAACACAGCGATAAGGGGAAGGTATGGGAGGTGCTCGAAAACAAGGCGATATAGAGGAAGGTATGAGAGGTGTGCGAAGGCACAGCAATATAGGGTTTGCTATAGGAGGTGTGCGAAAACACAGTGATATAGGGGAAGACATGAGAGGTGCGCGAAAACAAGGCAATATTGTGGAAGCTAGGCGATGTGCGTGATAACAGGGCGATATTGGGGAAGTTATGAGAGGTGCGCGAAAACACAGTGATATTGGGGAAGCTATGGGACATGCGCAAAAAAACAGTGATATAGGGGAAGGTATGAGAGGTGTGCATGAACACGGCGATATAGGAGAAGTTATGAGAGGTGTGTGAAAACACAGTGATATAGGGGAAGGTATGAAAGGTGCACGAAAACACAGCGATATAGGGGAAGGAATGGGAGATGCACGAAAACAGGGCGATATAGGGGAAGGTATGAGAGGTGCGCGAAGGCACAGCGATATAGGGGATACTATGGCAGGTGCGTGAATGCACAGCGATATAGGGGATACTATTGGAGGTGCGTGAATGCACAGCGATATGGGGAATGTGATGAGATGTGCATGAAAATGCAACGATATTAATGAAGGTATGAGAGGTGCACAAAAACACAGCGATATAGGGGAAGGTATGAGAGGTGCGCGAAAGCACAGCGATATACGGGACGGTATGAGATGTGCATGAATGCACGGCGATAGACGGGAAACCATGAGAGGTGTGCGAAAACACAGCGATATAGGGGAAGTTATGAGAGGTGCGTGAAAACACAGTGATATAGGTGAAGGTATGAGAGGAGTGCGAAAACAGGGCGATATAGGGGAAGTTATGAGAGGTGCGTGAAAACCCAGCAATATAGGGGACGTTATGAGCTGTGCATGAAAACGCAGCGATATAGGGGAAGGTATGAGAGGTGCACGAAAATGCAGCGATACAAGGGAAGATATAGGAGGTGCGCGAAAACAGTGCAATATACGGGAAGGTATGAGAGGTGCACGAAAACGCAGCGATATAAGGGAAGGTATAGGAGATGCGCGAAAACAGGGCGATATTGGGGAAGGTATGAGAGGTGCGTGAAGGCAGAGCGATATAGAGAATGTTATGGGAGGTGCACGAATACACAGGGAAATAGGGGACGTTATGAGATGTGCATGAAAACACAGCGATATAGGGGAAGGTATGAGAGGTACACGAAAATGCAGCGATATAGGAGATGTTAAGAGAGGTGCGTGAAAACACAGCGATATAGGGGAAGTTATGAGAGGTGCGCGAAAACATAGCGATATAGGGGACGGTATGAGATGTGCATGAATACACGGCGATATCAGGGAAGCCATCAGAGGTGCAAGAAAACACAGCGATATAGGGGACGTTATAAAATGTGCATAAAAACACAGTGATATAGGGGAAGGTATGAGAGGTGTGCAAAAACACAGCGATATGGGAGGAGTTAAGAGAGGTGCGTGAATACACAGCGATATAGGGGACGTGATGAGATGTGCATGAAAATGCAACGATATTGGTGAAGGTATGAGAGAAGCACGAAAACACAGCGATATAGGGGAAGGTATGAGAGGTGCGCGAAAACACAGTAATATAGGGGAAGACAGGAGAGGTGCGCGAAAACGCAGCGATATAGGGGAAGCTATGAGAGGTGAGCAAAAAGACGGCGATACAGGGGTAGCTATGAGAGGTGAGCAAAAACACAGCGATAAAGGTGAATCTATGGGATGTGTGCGAAAAGACAGCGATATAGGGGAAGGTATGAGAGGTGTGCAAGGCACAGCGATATAGGGGATGCTATGGGAGGTGCATGAATACACAGCGATATAGGGGACGTGATGAGATGTGCATGAAAACGCAGCGATATTAGGGAAGGTATGAGAGGTGCGCAAAAACACAGCGATGTAGGCAAAGCCATGGGAGGTACGCGGGAAACAGGACGATATAGGGGAAGATATGAGAGGTGCACGAAAACAGCGATATAGGTGAAGGAATGGGAGGTGCGCAAAAACAGGGCGATATAGGGGAAGGTATGAGAGGTGCGCGAATGCACAGCGATATAGGGGAAGTTATGAGAAGTGCGCAACAACACGGCGATGTAGGGGAAGCTAGAGAGATGAGCAATAACACAGTGATAAAGGTGAATCTATGGGATGTGCGCGAAAAGACAGCGATATAGGGGAAGGTATGAAAGGTGCGCAAGGCACAGCGATATAGGGGAGGTATGGAAGGTACTCGAAAACAGGGTGATATAGATGAAGTTATGAGAGGTATGCGAAGGCACAGCAATGTAGGGGATGCTATGGAAGGTGCGCAAAAACACAGTGATATAGGGGAAGACATGAGAGGTGCGCGAAAGCAGGGCAATATAGTGGAAGCTATGAGAGGTAAGCTAAAACCCGGCGATACAGGGGAAGCTATGAGAGGTGAGCAAAAACACGGCGATATAGGGGATGCTATGGGAGGTGCATGAATACACAGCGATATAGGGGACGTGATGAGATGTGCATGAAAATGCAACGATATTAGTGAAGGTATGAGAGGTGCACAAAAACACAGCGATATAGGGGAAGGAATGGGAGATGCACGAAAACAGGGCGATATAGGGGAAGGTATGAGAGGTGCGCGAAGGCACAGCGATATAGGGGATACTATGGGAGGTGCGTGAATGCACAGCGATGTAGGGGACGTGATGAGATGTGCATGAAAATGCAACGATATTAGTGAAGGTATGAGAGGTGCACAAAAACACAGCGATATAGGGGAAGGTATGAGAGGTGTGCGAAAACACGGCGATATGGGAGAATGTATCAATTGTGCGAGAAAACACAGCGATATAGGGGAAGTATTGAGAGGAGCGAAAACATAGCGATCTAGGTGAAGACATGAGAGGTGAGCAAAAACACGGCGATACAGGGGAAGCTATGAGAGGAGAGCAATAACACAGCGATAAAGCTGAATCTATGGGATGTGCGCGAAAAGGCAGCAATATAGGGGAAGCTATGAGAGGTGCGCAAGGCACAGCGATATAGGGGATGCGATGGGAGGTGTGTGAATATACAGCGATATAGGGGACGCTATGAGAGGTGCGTGAAAACACAGCTATATAGGGGGAGGTATGAGAGGTACACGAAAACACAGCGATAAGGGGAAGGTATGGGAGGTGCTCGAAAACAAGGCGATATAGAGGAAGGTATGAGAGGTGTGCGAAGGCACAGCAATATAGGGTTTGCTATAGGAGGTGTGCGAAAACACAGTGATATAGGGGAAGACATGAGAGGTGCGCGAAAACAAGGCAATATTGTGGAAGCTAGGCGATGTGCGTGATAACAGGGCGATATTGGGGAAGTTATGAGAGGTGCGCGAAAACACAGTGATATAGGGGAAGCTATGGGACATGCGCAAAAAAACAGTGATATAGGGGAAGGTATGAGAGGTGTGCATGAACACGGCGATATAGGAGAAGTTATGAGAGGTGTGTGAAAACACAGTGATATAGGGGAAGGTATGAAAGGTGCACGAAAACACAGCGATATAGGGGAAGGAATGGGAGATGCACGAAAACAGGGCGATATAGGGGAAGGTATGAGAGGTGCGTGAAAACACAGTGATATAGGTGAAGGTATGAGAGGAGTGCGAAAACAGGGCGATATAGGGGAAGTTATGAGAGGTGCGTGAAAACCCAGCAATATAGGGGACGTTATGAGATGTGCATGAAAACACGGTGATATAGGGGAAGGTATGAGAGGTGTGTGAAGTCAGAGCGATATAGAGAATGTTATGGGAGGTGCACGAATACACAGCGAAATAGGGGACGTTATGAGATGTGCATGAAAACGCAGCGATATAGGGGAAGGTATGAGAGGTGCACGAAAATGCAGCGATACAAGGGAAGATATAGGAGGTGCGCGAAAACAGTGCAATATACGGGAAGGTATGAGACGTGCACGAAAACGCAGCGATATAAGGGAAGGTATAGGAGATGCGCGAAAACAGGGCGATATTGGGGAAGGTATGAGGGGTGCACAAAAACACAGCGATATAGGGGAAGGTATGGGAGGTGCGCGAAAACAGGGCGATATTGGGGAAGGTATGAGAGGTGCGTGAAGGCAGAGCGATATAGAGAATGTTATGGGAGGTGCACGAATACACAGGGAAATAGGGGACGTTATGAGATGTGCATGAAAACACAGCGATATAGGGGAAGGTATGAGAGGTGCACGAAAATGCAGCGATATAGGAGATGTTAAGAGAGGTGCGTGAAAACACAGCGATATAGGGGAAGTTATGAGAGGTGCGCGAAAACATAGCGATATAGGGGATGGTATGAGATGTGCATGAATACACGGCGATATCAGGGAAGCCATCAGAGGTGCAAGAAAACACAGCGATATAGGGGACGTTATAAAATGTGCATAAAAACACAGTGATATAGGGGAAGGTATGAGAGGTGTGGAAAAACACAGCGATATGGGAGGAGTTAAGAGAGGTGCGTGAATACACAGCGATATAGGGGACGTGATGAGATGTGCATGAAAATGCAACGATATTGGTGAAGGTATGAGAGAAGCACGAAAACACAGCGATATAGGGGAAGGTATGAGAGGTGCGCGAAAACACAGTAATATAGGGGAAGACAGGAGAGGTGCGCGAAAACGCAGCGATATAGGGGAAGCTATGAGAGGTGAGCAAAAAGACGGCGATACAGGGGTAGCTATGAGAGGTGAGCAAAAACACAGCGATAAAGGTGAATCTATGGGATGTGCGCGAAAAGACAGCGATATAGGGGAAGGTATGAGAGGTGTGCAAGGCACAGCGATATAGGGGATGCTATGGGAGGTGCATGAATACACAGCGATATAGGGGACGTGATGAGATGTGCATGAAAACGCAGCGATATTAGGGAAGGTATGAGAGGTGCGCAAAAACACAGCGATGTAGGCAAAGCCATGGGAGGTGCGCGGGAAACAGGACGATATAGGGGAAGATATGAGAGGTGCACGAAAACAGCGATATAGGTGAAGGAATGGGAGGTGCGCAAAAACAGGGCGATATAGGGGAAGGTATGAGAGGTGCGCGAATGCACAGCGCTATAGGGGACGTTATGAGATGTGCATAACAATACAGCGATATAGGGGAAGTTATGAGAAGTGCGCAACAACACGGCGATGTAGGGGAAGCTAGAGAGATGAGCAATAACACAGTGATAAAGGTGAATCTATGGGATGTGCGCGAAAAGACAGCGATATAGGGGAAGGTATGAAAGGTGCGCAAGGCACAGCGATATAGGGGAGGTATGGAAGGTACTCGAAAACAGGGTGATATAGATGAAGTTATGAGAGGTATGCGAAGGCACAGCAATGCAGGGGATGCTATGGAAGGTGCGCAAAAACACAGTGATATAGGGGAAGACATGAGAGGTGCGCGAAAGCAGGGCAATATAGTGGAAGCTATGAGAGGTAAGCTAAAACCCGGCGATACAGGGGAAGCTATGAGAGGTGAGCAAAAACGCGGCGATACAGGGGAAGCTATGAGAGGTGAACAATAACACAGCGATAAAGGTGAATCTATGGGATGTGTGCGAAAGGACAGCGATATAGGGGAAGGTATGAGAGGTGCGCAATGCACAGCGATATAGGGGAAGCCATGGGAGGTGCGCGGGAAACAGGATGATACAGGGGAAGGTATGAGAGGTGCACGAAAACAGCGATATAGGTGAAGGAATGGGAGGTGCGCAAAAACAGGGCGATATAGGGGAAGGTATGAGAGGTGCATGAAGGCACAGCGATATAGGAGATGCTATGGGAGGTGCGCGAAAACACAGTGATATAGGGGACGTTATGAGATGTGCATAACAATACAGCGATATAGGGGAAGTTATGAGAGGTGCGCAACAACACAGCGATGTAGGGGAAGCTAGAGAGATGAGCAATAACACAGTGATAAAGGTGAATCTATGGGATGTGCCCGAAAAGACAGCGATATAGGGGAAGGTATGAAAGGTGCGCAAGGCACAACGATATAGGGGAAGGTATGGAAGGTACTCGAAAACAGGGTGATATAGATGAAGTTATGAGAGGTATGCGAAGGCACAGCAATATAGGGGATGCTATGGAAGGTGCGCAAAAACACAGCGATATAGGGGAAGAAATGGGAGATGCACGAAAACAGGGCGATATAGGGGAAGGTATGAGAGGTGCGCGAAGGCACAGCGATATAGGGGATACTATGGGAGGTGCGTGAATGCACAGCGATGTAGGGGACGTGATGAGATGTGCATGAAAATGCAACGATATTAGTGAAGGTATGAGAGGTGCACAAAAACACAGCGATATAGGGGAAGGTATGAGAGGTGCACGAAAATGCAGCGATACAAGGGAAGATATAGGAGGTGCGCGAAAACAGTGCAATATACGGGAAGGTATGAGAGGTGCACGAAAACGCAGCGATATAAGGGAAGGTATAGGAGATGCGCGAAAACAGGGCGATATTGGGGAAGGTATGAGGGGTGCACAAAAACACAGCGATATAGGGGAAGGTATGGGAGGTGTGCGAAAACAGGGCAATATTGGGGAAGGTATGAGAGGTGCGCGAAGGCACAGCAATATAGGGGATGCTATGGGAGGTGCGGGAAAACACAGTAATATAGTGGACGGTATGAGATGTGCATAAAAACACGGCGATATACGGGGAGGTATGAGAGGTGCACGAAAACACAGTGATGTAGTGGAATACATGAGAGGTGCATGAAAACAGGGCAATATAGTGGAAGCTATGGGATGTGCACGAAAACAGGGCGATATAGGGGAAGGTATGAGAGGTGCGCGAAAACACAGCGATATAGGGGACGGAATGGGACATACGCGAAAACACAGTGATATAGGGGAAGGTATGAGAGCTGTGCGAGAACACGGCAATATAGGGGAAATTATGAGAGGTGTGCGAAAACACGGCAATACGGGAGAATGTATGAGATGTGCTAGAAAACACAGCGATATAGGGGAAGTATTGAGAGGAGCGAAAACATAGCGATCTAGGTGATGACATGAGAGGTGCGCGAAAACACGGCGATATAGGAGAAGCTATGAGAGGTGAGCAAAAACACGGCGATAAAGCTGAATCTATGGGATGTGCGTGAAAAGACAGCGTTATAGGGGAAGCTATGAGAGGTGCATGAAAACACAGAGATGGAGGAGAAGTTATGAGAGGTGCGTGAAAACACAGCGATATAGGGGACGTGATGAGATGTGCATGAAAACGCAGCGATATTAGGGAAGGTATGAGAGTTGTACAAAACACAGTGATATAGGAGAAGATATGAGAGGTGTGCGAAAACACAGCGATATAGGGGAAGGTATGAAAGGTGCACGAAAACACAGAGATATACACAGGAAGGAATGGGAGGTGCTCGAATACACAGCGATATAGGGGACGTTATGAGATGTGCATAAAAACACGGCGATATAGGGGAAGTTATGAGAGGTGCGCAAAAATACAGCAATATAGGAGAAGTTATGAGAGGTATGTGAAAACACAGCGATATAGTGGGAGGTATGAGAGGTACACGAAAACACAGCGATATAGGGGAAGGTATGGGAGGTGCTCGAAAGCAGGGCGATATAGTGGAAGTTATGAGAGGTGCGTGAAAACCCAGCGATATAGGGGACGTTATGAGACGTGCATGAAAACACAGCGATATAGGGGAAGGTATGAGAGGTGCGCGAAGGCACAGCGATATAGGGGATGCTATGGGAGTTGCATGAATACACAGAGATATAGGGGATGTTATGAGATGTGCATGAAAACACGGCGATATTCGGGAAGCCATGAGAGGTGTGCGAAAATACAGCGATATAGGCGACGCTATGGGAGTGTGCGAAGACAGGGTGACATAGGGGAAGGTATGAGCGGTGCGCAAAGTCACAGCAATATAGGGGATGCTATGGCAGGTGCGCGAATACACAGAGATATAGGGGACATTATGAGATGTGCATGAAAACACGGCAATATAGGGGAAGGTATTGGAGCTGCACAAAAATACAGCGATATAGGAGAAGTTATGAGAGGTGAGTGAAAACACAGCGATATAAGGGAAGGTAGGAGAGGTGCACGAAAACACAGCGATATTGGGGAAGGTATGGGAGGTGAGCGAAAACAGGGAGATATAGGGGAAGTTATGAGAGGTGCGCGAAGGCACAGCAATACAGTGGATGCTATGAGAGGTGCGCGAAAACACCGTGATATAGGGGAAGACATGAGAGGTGCGCAAAAACAGGGCAATATAGTGGAAACTATGGGATGTGCGCGAAACCACGGCGATACAGGGGAATGTATCAGAGGTGCAAGAAAACACAGCGATATAGGGGACGCTATGGGACATGCACAAAAAAACAGTGATATAGGGGAAGGTATGAGAGGTGTGTGAGAACACGGCGATATAGGGGAAATTGTAAGAGGTGCGCGAAAACATGGCAATACAGGAGAATGTATCAGAGGTGCGAGAAAACACAGCGATTTAGGGGAAGTAATGATAGGAGCGAAAACATAGCGATATAAGTTAAGACATGCGAGGTGCAAGAAAACACGGCGATATAGGGTTAGCTATGAGAGGTGAGTAATAACACAGCGATCAAGGTGAAGATATGGGATGTGCGCGAAAACAGCGATGTAGGCGAAGCTATGGGAGGAGCGCGAAAACACAGCGAATTACCGGACGGTATGAGATGTGCATGAATACACGGCGATATTGGGGAAGCCATGAGAGGTGCCTGAAAACACAGCGATATAGGGGAAGGTATGAGAGGTGTGCAAAATCACAGCGATATAGGAGAAGTTAAGAGAGGTGCGTGAAAACACAGCGATAGAGGGGAAGGTATGAGAGGTGCGCGAAAACACAGCGATATAGGGGACGGTATGAGATGTGCATGAATACACGGCGATATCAGGGAAGCCATCAGAGGTGCGAGAAAACACAGCGGTATAGGGGACGTTATGAGATGTGCATAAAAACACGGCGATATAGCGGAAGGTATGAGAGGTGTGCAAAAACACAGCAATATAGGAGAAGTTAAGAGAGGTGCGTGAAAACACAGCGATTTAGGGGAAGGTATGAGAGGAGTACGAAAACACAGCGATATCGGGAAAGTATGGGAGGTGCGCGAAAACAGGGCGATATAGGGGAAGCTATGAGAGGTGAGCAAAAAAAACGGCGGTACAGGGGAAGCTATGGGAGGTGCGTGAATACACAGCGATATAGGGGACGTGATGAGATGTGCATGAAAATGCAACAATATTAGTGAAGGTATGAGAGGAGCACGAAAACACAGCGATATAGGGGAAGGCATGAGAGGTGTGTGAAAACACAGCGATATAGGGGAAGGTATGAGAGATGCACGAAAACAGCGATATAGGTGAAGGAATGGGAGGTGCGCGAAAACAGGGCGATATAGGTGAAGGAATGGGAGGTGCGCGAAAACAGGGCCATATAGATGAAGTTATGAGAGGTATGCAAAGGCACGGCAAAATAGGGGATGCTACGGAATGTGCGCGAAAACACAGTGATATAGGGGAAGACAGGAGAGGTGCGCGAAAACACGGCGATATATGGGAATCTACGAGAGGTGAGCAAAAACACGGCGATACAGGGGAAGCTATGAGAGGTGAGCAATAACACAGCGATAAAGGTGAATCTATGCGATGTGCGCGAAAAGACAGCGATATAGGGAAAGGTATGAGAGGTGCACAAGGCACAGCGATATGGGTGATGCTATGGGAGGTGTGTGAATACATAGCATTATAGGGGACGTGATGAGATGTGCATGAAAAAGCAGCGATATTAGGGAAGGTATGAGAGGTGCACAAAAACACAGCGATATAGGAGAAGTTATGAGAGGTGTGTGAAAACACAGCGATATAGGTGAAGGAATGGGAGGTGCGCGAAAACAGGGCGATATAGGGGAAGTTATGAGAGGTGCGCGAAGCCACAGCGATATAGGGGATGCTATGGGAGGTGCGCGAATACACAGCGATATAGGGGACGTTATGAGATGTGCATAACAATACGGCGATATAGGGGAAGTTATGACAAGTGCGCAAATACACTGCGATGTAGGCGAAGGTATGAGAGGTGTGCGAAAACACAGCGATATAGGGGAGGGTATGAGATGTGCATGAATACACGGCAATAGTCGGGAAACCATGAGAGGTGTGCGAAAACACAGCGATATACGGGAAGTTATGAGAGGTGCGCAAGGCACAGCGATATAGGAGAAGGTATGGAAGGTGCTCGAAAACAGGGTGATATAGATGAAGGCACAGCAATATAGGGGATGCTATGGAAGGTGCATGAAAACACAATGATATAGGGGAAGACATGAGAGGTGCGCGAAAACAAGGCAATATAGTGGAAGCTATGAGAGGTGAGCAATAACACAGCGATAAAGGTGAATCTATGGGATGTGCGCGAAAAGACATCGATATAGGAGAAGGTATGTGAGGTGTGCGAAAACACAGCGATCTAGGGGAAGTTATGCGATGTGCATGAATACACGGCGATATAGGGGACGGTATGAGATTTGCATGAATACACGGCGATATCGGGGAAGGTATGAGAGGTGCATGAAAACAGGGCGATACAAGGGAAGCTATCAGAGGTGAGCAATAACACAGCGATAAAGGTGAATCTATGGGATGTGCGCAAAAAGACATTGATATATTGGAAGGTATGAGAGGTGCGCAAGGCACAGCGAAATAGAGGGTGCTATGGGAGGTGCGTGAATACACAGTGATATAGGGGACGTGATGAGATGTGCATGAAAACACAGCGATATTAGGGAAGGTATGAGAGGTGCACAAAAACACAGCGATATAGTAGAAGTTATGAGAGGTGTGTGTAAACACAGTGATATAGGGGAAGGTATGAAAGGTGCACGAAAACACAGCGATATAGGGGAAGGAATGGGAGATGCACGAAAACAGGGCGATACAGGGAAAGGTATGAGAGATGCGAGAAAACACAGTGATATAGGGGACGCTATGGGACATGCGCGAAAACAGTGATATAGGGGAAGGTATGAGAGATGTGCGAGACAACGGCGATATAGGGGAAATTATGAGAGGTGCGCGAAAACTGGGCGATATAGGGAAAATTATGAGAGGTGCGCGAAAACACGACGATACGGGAGAATGTATCAGATGTGCGAGAAAACAGTGATATAGGTGAAGGAATGGGAGGTGCGCGAAAACAGGGCGATATAGGTGAAGATATGAGAGGTGCGTGAAGGCACAGCGAAATAGGGGATGTTATGGGAGGTGCACGAATACACAGCGATATAGGGGATGTTATGAGATGTGCATAACAATACGGCGATATAGGGGAAGTTATGAGAGGTGTGCAAAAACACGGCGATGTAGGGGAAGCTATGAGAGGTGAGCAATAACACAGCGATAAAGGTGAATCTATGCGATGTGTGCGAAAAGACAGCGATATAGGGAAAGGTATGAGCGGTGTGTGAAAACACAGCGATATAGGGGACGGTATGAGAGGCGTGTGAAAACACAGCGATATAGGGGACGGTACGAGATGTGCATGCATACATGGCGATAGTCGGGAAACCATCAGAGTTGTGCGAAAACACAGCAATATAGTGGAATTTATGAGAGGTGCGCGAAAACAGGGCGATATAGAGGAAGTTATGAGAGGTGAGCAAAAATACGGCGATATAGGGGACGATATGAGATGTGCATGAAAACAGGGCAATATAGGGGAAGGTATGAGAGGTGCACGGATGCACAGCGATATAGGGGATGCTATGGGAGGTGCGCGAAAACACAGTGATATAGGGGACGGTATGAGATG
This sequence comes from Mobula birostris, assembly GCF_030028105.1. Classification (NCBI taxonomy): domain Eukaryota; kingdom Metazoa; phylum Chordata; class Chondrichthyes; order Myliobatiformes; family Myliobatidae; genus Mobula; species Mobula birostris. Next base: position 133,881 of record NW_027276715.1, on the reverse strand, counting down.
TGTATGAAAACACGGCGATATATGGGAAGCTATGAGAGGTGCGCGAAAACACGGCGATATATGGGAAAGTATGAGAGGTGCGCGAAAACTTGGCGTTACAGGCGAATGCATCAGAGGTGCGAGAAAACACAGCGGTGTAGGGGAAGACATGAGTGGTGCGCGAAAACAGTGCAATATAGTGGAAGCTATGGGATGTGCGCAAAAACAGGGCGATGTAGGGGAAGGTAAGAGAGGTGCGCGAAAGCACCGCGATATAGGGGACTCTATGGGACTTGCGCGAAAACACAGCGATATAGAGGAAGGTATGAGAGATGTGCGAGAACACGGCGATATAGGGGAAATTATGAGAGTAGCGCGAAAACACGGCGATACGGGAGAATGTATCAGACGTGCGAGAAAACACAGCGATATAGGGAAAGTAATGAGAGGAGCAAAAACATAGCGATCTCGGTGAAGACATGAGAGGTGCCTGAAAACACAGCGATATAGGGGACGGTATGAGAGGTGTGCAAAAACACAGCGATATGGGAGAAGTTAAGAGAGGTGCGTGAAAACACATCAATATAGGGGAAGGTATGAGATGTGCGCAAAAATACATCGATATAGGGGAAGGTATGAGAGGTGCGCGAAAACAGCGATGTAGGCGAAGCTATGGGAGGTGCGCGAAAGCACAGCGTTATAGTGGAAGGTATGAAATGTGCATGAATACACGGCGATAGTCGGGAAGCCATAAGAGGTGTGCGAAAACACAGCGATATAGGGGAAGGTATGAGAGCTGCGTGAAAACACAGTGATATAGGGGAAGGTATGAGAGGTGCATGAAAATCTAGTGACATTGGGGACATTATGAGATGTGCATGAAAACACGGTGATATTGGGGAAGGTATGAGAGGTGTGCAAAAACACAGCGATATACGGGAATGCATGAGAGGTGCGCGAAGGCACAGTGATATAGGGGATGGTATGGGAGGTGCGCGAATACACAGCGATATAGGGGACGTTATGAGATGTGCGCAAAAATACATCGATATAAGGGAAGGTATGAGAGGTGCACGAAAACACAGCGATATAGGGAAAGTTATGAGATGTGCATGAATACACGGCGATAGTCGGGAAGCCATGAGAGGTGTGCGAAAACACAACGATATAGGGAAAGGTATGAGAGGTGCGCGAAAAGACAGCGATATAGGGGAAGGTATGAGAAGTGCACGAAAACACAGCGATATCGGGGAAGGTATAGGAGCTGCGCGAAAACAGGGCAATATAAGGGAAGGTATGAGAGGTGCACTAAAACACAGCGATACAGGGTAAGGAATGGGAGGTGTGCGAAAACAGGGCAATATAGGGGAAGGTATGAGAGGTGCGCGAAGGCACACGATATACAGGATGCTATGGGAGGTGCGCGAAAACATAGCGATATAGGGAAAGGTATGAGAGGTGTGCGAGAATACAGCGATGTAGGGGAAATTGAGAGGTGCGTGACAACAAGGCGATACAGGGGAATGTATCAGAGGTGTGAGAAAACACAGCGATATAATGGAAGTAATGACAGGAGCGAAAACATAGCGATATAGGTGAAGGCATAAGAGGTGCGTGAAAATACAGTGATATAGGGGAAGCTATGAGAGGTGAGCAATAACACAGCGATAAAGATGAAGCTATGGGATGTGCACAAAAAGACAGCGATATAGGGGAAGTTATGAGAGGTGCGCGAAAACACAGCGACGTGGGCGTAGCTATAGGAGGTGCGCGAAAGCACAGCGATATAAGGGACGGTATGAGATGTGCATGAATACACGGCAATATTGGGGAAGCCATGAGAGATGCGCGAAAACACAGCAATATAGGGGAAGGTATGAGAGGTGCACGAAAACACAACGATAAAAGGGAAGGTATGGGAGGTGCGCGAAAACAGGACGATATAGGGGAAGGTATGAGATGTGCGCGAAGGCACAGCGATATAGGGGATTCTATGGGAGGTGTGCGAATACACAGCAATATGGGGGACGTTATGAGATGTGATAAAATACACGGCGATATAGGGGAAGATATGAGAGGTGCGCAAAAATACAGCAATATAGGAGCAGTTATGAGAGGTGAGTGAAAACACAGCGATATAGGGGAAGGCATGAGAGGTGCACGAAAACACAGCGATATAGAGGATGGTATGGGAGGTGCGCGAAAACACAGTGATATAGGGGAAGACGTGAGGTGCTCGAAAACAGGGCTATATAGTGGAAGCTATGGGATATGCGCGAAAACATGGCGATACAGGGAAAGGTATGAGAGATGCGAGAAAACACAGTGATATAGGGGACGCTATGGGACGTGCGCGAAAACACAGTGATATAGGGGAAGGTATGAGAGATGTGCGAGACAACGGCGATATAGGGGAAATTATGAGAGGTGCGCGAAAACTGGGCGATATAGGGAAAATTATGAGAGGTGCGCGAAAACACGACGATACGGGAGAATGTATCAGATGTGCGAGAAAACAGCGATATAGGTGAAGGAATGGGAGGTGCGCGAAAACAGGGCGATATAGGTGAAGATATGAGAGGTGCGCGAAGGCACAGCGAAATAGGGGATGTTATGGGAGGTGCGCGAATACACAGCGATATAGGGGATGTTATGAGATGTACATAACAATACGGCAATATAGGGGAAGTTATGAGAGGTGTGCAAAAACACGGCGATGCAGGGGAAGCTATGAGAGGTGAGCAATAACACAGCGATAAAGGTGAATCTATGCGATGTGTGCGAAAAGACAGCGATATAGGGAAAGGTATGAGAGGTGTGTGAAAACACTGCAATATAGGGGACGGTATGAGAGGTGTGTGAAAACACAGCGATATAGGGGACGGTACGAGATGTGCATGAATACATGGCGATAGTCAGGAAACCATGAGAGTTGTGCGAAAACACAGCGATATAGGGGGACGGTATGAGATGTGTATGAAAACACGGCGATATATGGTAAGCTATGAGAGGTGCGCGAAATCACGGCGATATATGGGAAAGTATGAGAGGTGCGCGAAAACTTGGCGTTACAGGCGAATGCATCAGAGGTGCGAGAAAACACAGCGATGTAGGGGAAGACATGAGAGGTGCGCGAAAACAGGGCAATGTAGTGGAAGCTATGGGATGTGCGCAAAAACAAGGCGATGTAGGGGAAGGTAAGAGAGGTGCGCGAAAGCACAGTGATATAGGGGACTCTATGGGACTTGCGCGAAAACACAGTGATATAGGGGAAGGTATGAGAGATGTGCGAGAACACGGCGATATAGGGGAAATTATGAGAGTAGCGCAAAAACATGGCGATACGGGAGAATGTATCAGACGTGTGAGAAAACACAGCGATATGGGAAAGTAATGAGAGGAGCAAAAACATAGCGATCTTGGTGAAGACATGAGAGGTGCGTGAAAACACGGCAATATGGGGGAAGCTATGAGAGGTGAGCAAAAACACGGCGATACAGGGGAAGGTATGAGAGCAATAACACAGCGATAAAGGTGAATCTATGGGATGTGCGCGAAAAGAAAGCGATATAGGGGAAGCTATGAGAGGTGCGCAAGGCACAGCGATATAGGGGATGCTATGGGATGTGCGTGAATACACAGCGATATAGCGGACGTGATGAGATGTGCATGAAAACGCAGCGATATTAGGGAGGTTATGAGAGGTGCACAAAAACACAGTGATATAGGAGAAGTTATGAGAGCTGTGTGAAAACACAGCGATATAGGGAAGGTATGAGAGGTGAACAAAAACACGGCGATACAGGGGAAGTTGTGAGAGGTGCGCAATAATACAGCAATATAGGAGAATTTATTAGAGGTGCGTGAAAACACAGCAATATAGGGGGAGGTATGAGAGGTACACGAAAACACAGCGATATAGGGGAAGGTATGGGAGGTGCTCAAAAGCAGGGTGATATAGGGGAAGTTATGAGAGGTGCGTGAAAACACAGCGATATAGGGGACGCAATGGGACGTTCGCGAAAACACAGTGATATAGGGGAAGGTATGAGAGGAATGCGAGAACACGGCGATATAGGGGAAATTATGAGAGGTGTGCGAAAACACGGCGATATGGGAGAATGTATCAGATGTGCGAGAAAACACAGCGATATAGGGGAAGTATTGAGAGGAGCGAAAACATAGCGGTCTAGGTGAAGACATGAGAGGTGCACGAAAACATGGTGATATAGGGGAAGCTATGAGAGGTGCACAAGGCACAGCGATATAGGGGATGCTATGGGAGGTGCGTGAATACACATCGATACGATATAGGGGACGTGATGATATGTGCATGAAAACGCAGCGATATAGGTGAAGGTATGAAAGGTGCACGAAAACACAGAGATATATACGGGAAGGAATTGGAGGTGCATGAATACACAGCGATATAGGGGACGTTATGAGATGTGCATGAAAACACAGCCATATAGGGGAAGCTATGAGAGGTGCACGAAAACGCAGTAATATAAGGGAAGGTATAGAAGGTGCGCGAAAACAGGGCAATATAGGGGAAGGTATGAGATGTGCATAAAAACATGGCGATATAGGGGGAGGTATGAGAGGTGCGCGTAAACACCGCGATATAGGGGAAAGAATGAGAGGTGTGCGAAAACTTGCCGTTACAGGGGAATGCATCAGAGGTGCCAGAAAACACAGCGATGTAGTGGAATACATGAGAGGTGCGCGAAAACAGGGCAATATAGTGGAAACTATGGGATGTGTATGAAAACAGGAAAACGGCGATACAGGGGAAGCTATGAGAGGTGAGCAATAACACAGCGATAGAGGTGAATCTATGGGATGTGCGCGAAAAGACGGCGATATAGGGGAAGGAATGAGAGGTGCGCAAGGCACAGTGATATAGGGGATGCTATGGGAGGAGCGCGAATACACAGCGATATTGGGGACGTGATGAGATGTGCATGAAAACTCAGCGATATTAGGGAAGGTATGGGAGGTGCGCAAAAACACAGTGATATAGGAGAAGTTATGAGAAGTGTTTGAAAACACAGCGATATAGGGGAAGGTATGACAGGTGCACGAAAATACAGCGATATAGGGGAAGAAATCGGAGGTGCACGAAAACAGGGCGATATAGGGGAAGGTATGAGAGGTGCGCGAAGGCACAGCGATATAGGGGATGATATGGGAGGTGCGCGAATACACAGCGATATAGGGGACATTATGAGATGTGCATAAATATACAGCGATATAGGGGAAGTTATGAGAGGTGCGCAAAGATACAGCAATACAGGAGAAGTTATGAGAGGTGTGTGAAAACACAGCGATATAGGGGGAGTTATGAGAGGTACACGAAAACACAGCGATATCGGGGAAGGTATGGGAGGTGCTCTTAAGCAGGGCGATATAGAGGAAGGTATGAGAGGTGTGCGAAGGCACAGCATTATAGAGGAGGCTATGGGAGGTGCGCGAAGGCACAGCGATATAGGGGAAGACATGAGAGCTGCGCAGAAACAGGGCAATATAGTGGAACCTGTGGGATGTGCACAAAACCACGGCGATACAGAGGAATGTATCAGAGGTGCGAGAAAACACAGCGATATAGGGGACGCTATGGGACATGCGCAAAAAAACAGTGATATAGGGGAAGGTATGAGAGGTGTGCGAGAACACGGCGATATAAGGGAAATTGTAAGAGGTGCGCGAAAACATGGCAATACAGGAGAATGTATCAGAGGTGCGAGAAAACACAGTGATATAGGGGAAGTAATGATAGGAGCGAAAACATGGCGATATAGGTGAAGACATGCGAGGTGCACGAAAACACGGCGATATAGGGTAAGCTATGAGATGTGAGCAATAACACAGCGATCAAGGTGAAGCTAAGGATGTGCGCAAAAACAGCGATGTAGGCGAAGCTATGGGAGGTGCGCGAAAGCACAGCGATATAGGGGAAGTTATGAGATGTGCGAAAAAATACATCGATATAGGGGAAGGTATGAGAGCTGCGTGAAAACATAGTGATATAGGTGAAGGTATGAGAGGAGCGCGAAAACAGGGCGATATAGGGGAAGTTATGAGAGGTGCGTGAAAACCCAGCGACATTGGGGACGTTATGAGATGTGCATGAAAACACGGTGATATTGGGGAAGGTATGAGCGGTGTGCAAAAACACAGCGATATAGGAGAAGTTAAGAGAGGTGCGTGAAAACACAGCGATATAGGGGAAGGTATGAGAGGTGCACGAAGGCACAGCGTTATAGGGGATGCTATGGGAGGTGCGCGAAAACACAGCGATATAGGGGAAGTTATGAGAAGTATGTGAAAGCACAGCGATATAGGGGAAGGTATGAGAGCTGCGTGAAAACATAGTGATATAGGTGAAGGTATGAGAGGAGCGCGAAAACAGGGCGATATAGGGGACGTTATGAGATGTGCATGAAAACACGGTGATATTGGGGAAGGTATGAGCGGTGTGCAAAAACACAGCGATATAGGGGAAGGAATCGGAAGTGCGCGAAAACAGGGTGCTATAGGGGAAGGTATGAGAGGTGCGCGAAGGCACAGCGATATAGGGGATGCTATGGGAGGTGCGCGAATACACAGCGATATAGGGGACATTATGAGATGTGCATAAAAACACGGCGATATAGGGGAAGTTATGAGAGGTGCGCAAAAATACTGCAATGTAGGAGAATTTATGAGAGGTGAGTGAAAACGCAGCGATATAGGGGGAGTTATGAGAGGTGCGCAAGGCAAAGCGATATAGGGGATGCTATGGGAGGAGCGCCAATACACAGCGATACAGGGGACGTGATGAGATGTGCATGAAAACTCAGCAATATTAGGGAAGGTATGAGAGGTGCGCAAAAACACAGTGATATAGGAGAAGTTATTAGAAGTGTGTGAAAACACAGCGATATAGGGGAAGGTATGACAGGTGCACGAAAACACAACGATATAGGGGAAGAAATCGGAGGTGCGCGAAAACAGGGCGATATAGGGGAAGGGATGAGAGGTGCGTGAAGGCACAGCGATATAGGGGATGATATGGGAGGTGCGCGAATACACAGCGATATAGGGGACATTATGAGATGTGCATAAAATCACGGCGATATAGGGGAAGTTATGAGAGGTGCGCAAATGTACGGCAATATATGAGAATTTATGAGAGATGCGTGAAAACGCAGCGATATAGGGGGAGTTATGAGAGGTACACGAAAACACAGCGATATCGGGGAAGGTATGGGAGGTGCTCTTAAGCAGGGCGATATAGAGGAAGGTATGAGAGGTGTGCGAAGGCACAGCATTATAGAGGAGGCTATGGGAGGTGCGCGAAGGCACAGCGATATAGGGGAAGACATGAGAGCTGCGCAGAAACAGGGCAATATAGTGGAACCTGTGGGATGTGCACAAAACCACGGCGATACAGAGGAATGTATCAGAGGTGCGAGAAAACACAGCGATATAGGGGACGCTATGGGACATGCGCAAAAAAACAGTGATATAGGGGAAGGTATGAGAGGTGTGCGAGAACACGGCGATATAAGGGAAATTGTAAGAGGTGCGCGAAAACATGGCAATACAGGAGAATGTATCAGAGGTGCGAGAAAACACAGTGATATAGGGGAAGTAATGATAGGAGCGAAAACATGGCGATATAGGTGAAGACATGCGAGGTGCACGAAAACACGGCGATATAGGGTAAGCTATGAGATGTGAGCAATAACACAGCGATCAAGGTGAAGCTAAGGATGTGCGCAAAAACAGCGATGTAGGCGAAGCTATGGGAGGTGCGCGAAAGCACAGCGATATAGGGGAAGTTATGAGATGTGCGAAAAAATACATCGATATAGGGGAAGGTATGAGAGCTGCGTGAAAACATAGTGATATAGGTGAAGGTATGAGAGGAGCGCGAAAACAGGGCGATATAGGGGAAGTTATGAGAGGTGCGTGAAAACCCAGCGACATTGGGGACGTTATGAGATGTGCATGAAAACACGGTGATATTGGGGAAGGTATGAGCGGTGTGCAAAAACACAGCGATATAGGAGAAGTTAAGAGAGGTGCGTGAAAACACAGCGATATAGGGGAAGGTATGAGAGGTGCACGAAGGCACAGCGTTATAGGGGATGCTATGGGAGGTGCGCGAAAACACAGCGATATAGGGGAAGTTATGAGAAGTATGTGAAAGCACAGCGATATAGGGGAAGGTATGAGAGCTGCGTGAAAACATAGTGATATAGGTGAAGGTATGAGAGGAGCGCGAAAACAGGGCGATATAGGGGACGTTATGAGATGTGCATGAAAACACGGTGATATTGGGGAAGGTATGAGCGGTGTGCAAAAACACAGCGATATAGGGGAAGGAATCGGAAGTGCGCGAAAACAGGGTGCTATAGGGGAAGGTATGAGAGGTGCGCGAAGGCACAGCGATATAGGGGATGCTATGGGAGGTGCGCGAATACACAGCGATATAGGGGACATTATGAGATGTGCATAAAAACACGGCGATATAGGGGAAGTTATGAGAGGTGCGCAAAAATACTGCAATGTAGGAGAATTTATGAGAGGTGAGTGAAAACGCAGCGATATAGGGGGAGTTATGAGAGGTGCGCAAGGCAAAGCGATATAGGGGATGCTATGGGAGGAGCGCCAATACACAGCGATACAGGGGACGTGATGAGATGTGCATGAAAACTCAGCAATATTAGGGAAGGTATGAGAGGTGCGCAAAAACACAGTGATATAGGAGAAGTTATTAGAAGTGTGTGAAAACACAGCGATATAGGGGAAGGTATGACAGGTGCACGAAAACACAACGATATAGGGGAAGAAATCGGAGGTGCGCGAAAACAGGGCGATATAGGGGAAGGGATGAGAGGTGCGTGAAGGCACAGCGATATAGGGGATGATATGGGAGGTGCGCGAATGCACAGCGATATAGGGGACATTATGAGATGTGCATAAAATCACGGCGATATAGGGGAAGTTATGAGAGGTGCGCAAATGTACGGCAATATATGAGAATTTATGAGAGATGCGTGAAAACGCAGCGATATAGGGGGAGTTATGAGAGGTACACGAAAACACAGCGATATCGGGGAAGGTATGGGAGGTGCTCTTAAGCAGGGCGATATAGAGGAAGGTATGAGAGGAGTGCGAAGGCACAGCAATATAGAGGAGGCTATGGGAGGTGCGCGAAGGCACAGCGATATAGGGCAAGAAATGAGAGCTGAGTAGAAACAGGGCAATATAGTGGAACCTGCGGGATGTGCGCGAAACCACGACGATACAGAGGAATGTATCAGAGGTGCGAGAAAACACAGCGATATAGGGGACGCTATGGGACATGCGCAGAAAAACAGTGATAAAGGGGAAGGTATGAGAGGTGTGCGAGAACACGGCGATATAGGGGAAATTGTAAGAGGTGCGCGAAAACATGGCAATACAGTAGAATGTATCAGAGGTGCGAGATAACACAGCGATATAGGGGAAGTAATGATAGGAGCGAAAACATAGCGATATAGGTGAAGACATGGGAGGTGCGCGAAAACAGGGCGATCTAGGTGAAGGAATGGGAGGTGCGTGAAAACAGGGCGATATAGGGGAAGGTATGAGAGGTGCGCGAAGGCTCAGCGATATAGAGGACGTTATGAGAGGTGAGCAATAACACAGCGATAAATGTGAATCTATGGGATGTGCGCGAAAAGACAGCGATATAGGGGAAGGTATGAGAGGTGCGCAAGGCACAGCGATATAGGGGGAGGTATGAGAGGTGAACGAAAACACAGCGATATAGGGGAAGGTATGAGAGGTGCATGAAGGCACAGCGTTATAGGTGATGCTATGGGAGGTGCGCGAAAACACAGCGATATAGGGGAAGTTATGAGATGTGCATGAAGGCACAGCGTTATAGGGGATGCTTTGGGAGGTGCGCGAAAACACGGCAATATAGGGGAAGTTATGAGAGGTAATCAAAAATACAGCAATGCAGGAGAAGTTATGAGAGGTGCGTGAAAACACAGCGATATAAGGGAGGTATGAGAGGTGCGTGAAAACACAGCAATATAGGTGATGGTATGGGAGGTGCACGAAAACACAGTGATATAGCGGAAGACATGAGAGGTGCGCAAAAACAGGGCAATATAGTGGAACCTATGGGATGTGCGCGAAAACACGGCGATACAGGGGAAAGTATCAGAGGTGCGAGAAAACACAGCGATATAGGGGACGCTATGGGACATGCGCAAAAACACGGCGATACAGGGGAAGATATGAGAGGTGAGCAATAACACAGCGATAGAGGTGAATCTATGGGATGTGCGCGAAAACACGGAGATACAGGGGAATGTATCAGAGGTGCGAGAAAACACAGCGATATAGGGGACGCTATGGGTCATGCGCAAAAAAACAGTGATATAGGGGAAGGTATGAGAGGTGTGCGAGAACACGGTGATATAGGGGAAATTGTAAGAGGTGCGGGAAAACATGGCAATAAAGGAGAATGTATCAGAGGTGCGAGAAAACACAGCGATATAGGGGAAGTAATGAGAGGAGCGAAAACATAGCGATCTAGGTGAAGACATGAGAGGTGCGCGAAAACACGGCGATATAGGGTAAGCTATGAGAGGTGAGCAATAACACAGCGATCAAGGTGAAGCTATGGGATGTGAATGCGAAAACAGCGATGTAGGCGAAGCTATGGGAGGTGCGCAAAAACAAAGCGATATAGGGGACGGTATGGGATGTGCTTGAATACACGGCGATATTGGGGAAGCCATGAGAGGTGCCTGAAAACACAGCGATATAGGGGAAGGTATGAGAGGTGTGCAAAATCACAGCGATATAGGAGAAGTTAAGAGAGATGCGTGAAAACACAGCGATATAGGGGAAGGTATGAGAAGTGTGTGAAAACACAGCGATATGGGGAAGGTATGACAGGTGCACGAAAACACAGCGATATGGGGGAAGGAATCGGAAGTGCGCGAAAACAGGGCGCTATAGGGGAAGGTATGAGAGGTGCGCGAAGGCACAGCGATATAGGGGATGCTATGGGAGGTGCGCGAATACACAGCGATATAGGGGACATTATGAGATGTGCATAAAAACACGGCGATATAGGGGAAGTTATGAGAGGTGCGCAAAAATACAGCAATGTAGGAGAATTTATGAGAGGTGCGTGAAAACGCAGCGATATAGGGGGAGTTATGAGAGGTACACGAAAACACAGCGATATTGGGGAAGGTATGGGAGGTGCTCGAAAGCAGGGCGATACAGGACAAGACATGAGAGCTGCGCAGAAACAGGGCAATATAGTGGAACCTGTGGGATGTGCGCGAAACCACGGCGATACAGAGGAATGTATCAGAGGTGCGAGAAAACACAGCGTTATAGGGGACTCTATGGGACATGCGCAAAAAAACAGTGATATAGGGGAAGGTATGAGAGGTGTGCGAGAACACGGCGATATAGGGGAAATTGTAAGAGGTGCGCGAAAACATGGCAATACAGGAGATTGTATCAGAGGTGCGACAAAACACAGCGATATAGGGGAAGACATGAGAGGTGCACGAAAACAGGGTAATATAGTGGAAGGTATGGGATGTGCGCGAAAACAGGGCCATATAGGGGAAGGTATGAGAGGTGCGCGAGAACACGGCGATATAGGGGCAATAATGAGAGGTGTGCGAAAACACAGCGATACGGGAGAATGTAGCAATTGTGCGAGAAAACACAGCGATATAGGGGAAGTATTGAGAGGAGCGAAAACATAGCGATCTAGGTGAAGACATGAGAGGTGAGCAAAAACACGGCGATACAGGGGAGGCTATGAGAGGTGAGCAATAATACAGCGATAAAACTGAATCTATGGGACGTACGCGAAAAGACAGCGATATAAGGGAAACTATGAGAGGTGCGCAAGGCACAGCGATATAGGGGATGCTATGGGAGGTGCGCGAATACACAGCAATACAGGGGATGTGATGAGATGTGCATGAAAACTCAGCGATATTAGGGAAGGTATGAGAGGTGCACAAAAACTCAGTGATATAGGAGAAGTTATGAGAGGTGTGTGAAAACACAGCGATATAGGGGAAGGAATCGGAGGTGCGCGAAAACTGTGCGATATAGCGGAAGGTATGAGAGGTTCGTGAAGGCACAGCGATATAGGGGAAGACATGAGAGGTGCGTGAAAACACAGCAATATAGCGGACCCTATTGGACGTGCGCGAAAACACAGTGATATAGGGGAAGATATGAGAGGTGAGCGAGACAACGGCGATATAGGTGAAATTATGAGAGTTGAGCGAAAACACGTTGATACAGGGAACAGTAACAGAAGTGCGAGAACACAGAGCGATATAGGGGAAGTAATGAGAGGAGCGGAAACACAGCGATATGGGTGAAGACATGAGAGGTGCGCGAAAACAGGGCGATATAGGGGAAGGTATGAGCGGTGCGTGACGGCACAGCGATATAGGGAATGCTATGGGAGGTGCGTGAATACTCAGAGATATAGGAGACGTTATGAGATGTGCATGAAAACACGGCGATATAGGGGACGGTATTGGAGGTGTGCGAAAACAGGGCGACATAGGGGAAGGTATGAGAGGTGCGCGAAGGCACAGCGATATAGGGGATGCTATGGCAGGTGCGCGAATACACAGCGATATATGGGACGTTAAGAGATGTGCATTAAAACACGGCGATATTGGGGAAGCCATTAGAGGTGTGCAAAAATACGGCGATATAGGAGAAATTATGAGAGGTGCGTGAAAACACAGCGATATAAGGGAAGGAATGAGAGGTGCACGAAAACACAGCGATATTGGGGAAGGTATGGGAGGTGCGCGAAAACAGTGCGATATAGGGGAAGTTATGAGAGGTGCGCGAAGGCACAGCGATATAGTGGATGCTATGAGAGGTGCGTGAAAATACAGTGATATAGGGGAAGACATGAGAGGTGCGCAAAAACAGGGCAATATAGTAGAACCTATGGGACGTGCACGAAACCACGGTGATACAGTGGAATGTATCAGAGGTGCGAGAAAACACAGCGATATAGGGGACGCTATGGGACATGCGCCAATAAACAGTGATATAGGGTAAGGTATGAGAGGTGTGCGAGAACACGGCGATATTGGGGAAATTATGAGAGGTGTGCGAAAACACGGCGATACGGGAGAATGTATCAGATGTGCGAGAAAACACAGCGATATAGGGGAAGTATTGAGAGGAGCGAAAACATAGCGATCTATGTGAAGACATGAGAGGTGCGCAAAAACATGGCGATATAGGGGAAGCTATGAGAGGTGAGCAAAAACACGGCGATACAGGGGGAGCTATGAGAGGTGAGCAATAACACAGCGATAAAGGTGAATCTATGGGATGTGCGTGAAAAGACAGCGATATAGGGGAAGCTATGAGAGGTGTGCAAGGCACAGCGATATTGGGGATGCTATGGGAGGTGTGTGAATACACAGCGATATAGGGGATGTGATGAGATGTGCATGAAAATGCAGCGATATTAGTGAAGGTATCAGAGGTGCACAAAAACACAGCGATATAGGAGAAGTTATGAGAGGTGTGCGAAAAAACGGCGATATAGCGGAAGATATGAAACGTGCACGAAAACAGAGAGATATATTCGGGAAGGACTGGGAGGTGCACAAATACACAGCGATATAGGGGACGCAATGGGACATGCGCAAAAAACAGCGAAATAGGGGAAGGTATGAGAGGTGTGCGAGAACACGGCGATATAGGGGAAATTGTAAGAGCTGCGCGAAAACATGCAATACAAGAGAATGTATCAGAGGTGCGAGAAAACACAGCGATATAGGGGAAGTAATGATAGGAGCAAAAACATAACGATATACGTGAAGACATGCGAGATGCGCGAAAACACGGTGATATAGGGTAAGCTATGAGAGGTGAGCAATAACAAAGCGATCAAGGTGAAGCTATGGGAGGTACGCCAAAACACAGCGATATTGGGGACGGTATGAGATGTGCATGAATACACAGCGATATTGGGGAAGGTATGAGAGGTGTGCAAAAACACAGCGATATAGGAGAATTTAAGAGAGGTGCGTGAAAACACAGCGATATAGGAGAAGGTATGAGAGGTTCAGGAAGGCACAGCGATATGGGGATGCTATGGGAGGTGCGCGAAAACACAGCGATATAGGAGACAATATGAGATGTGCATAAAAACATGGCGATATAGGGGGAGGTATGAGAGGTTCGCGTAAACACGGCGAAATAGGGGAAAGTATCAGAGGTGCGCGAAAACTTGGCGTTACAGGGGAATGCATCAGAGGTGCCAGAAAACACAGCGATGTAGTGGAATACATGAGAGGTGCGCGAAAACAGGGCAATATAGTGGAAGCTATGCGATGTGCACAAAAACAGGGCGATATAGGGGAAGCTATGAGAGGTGCGCGAAAACACGGCGATATAGGGGAAGGTATGAGAGGTGCGCAAAAACACAGCGATGTAGGCGAAACCATGGGAGGTGCACGGGAAACAGGGCGATATAGGGGAAGGTATGAGCGATGTGCGAAGGCACAGCGATATAGGGGAAGCTATGGGAGGTGCGTGATTACACAGAGATATAGGAGACGTTATGAGATGTGCATGAAAACACGGCGATATTGGGGAAGCCATGAGAGGTGTGCGAAAATACAGCGATATAGGGGACGGTATGGGAGGTGTACGAAAACAGGGTGACATAGGGGATGGTATGAGAGGTGCGCGAAGGCACAGTGATATAGAGGATGCTATGGCAGTTGCGCGAATACACAGCGATATATGGGATGTTAAGAGATGTGCATGAAAACGCGGCGATATTGGAGAAGCCATGAGAGGTGTGCAAAAATACGGCGATATGGGAGAAATTATGAGAGGTGCGTGAAAACACAGCGATATAGGGGGAGGTATGAGAGGTGCATAAAAACACAGCAATATAGGGGAAGGTATGAAAGGTGCGCGAAAACAGGGCGATATAGGGGAAGGTATGAGAGGTGCGCGAAGGCACAGCGATATAGGGGACGTTATGAGATGTGCATAAAAACACGGCAATATAGGGGAAGGTATAAGAACTGCGAAAAAATACAGCGAATTAGGAGAATTTATGAGAGGTGCGTGAAAACACAGCGATATAAGGGAAGGCATGAGAGGTGCACGAAAACACAGCGATATTGGGGAAGGTATGGGAGGTGCGTGAAAACAGGGCGATATAGGGGAAGCTATGAGATGTGCGCGAAGGACAGCGATATAGGGGATGCTATGAGAGGTGCGCGAAAACACCGTGATATAGGGGAAGACATGAGAGGTGCGCAAAAACAGGGCAATATAGTGGAACCTATGGGATGTGCGCGAAACCACAGCGATACAGGGGAATGTATCAGAAGTGCGAGAAAACACAGCGATATAGGGGACGCTATGGGAAATGTGCAAAAAAACAGTGATACAGGGGAAGGTATGAGAGGTGTGCGAGAATACGGCGATATAGGGGAAATTGTAAGAGGTGCGCAAAAACATGGCAATACAGGAGAATGTATCAGAGGTGCGAGAAAACACAGCGATATAGGGGAAGTAATGATAGGAGCGAAAACATAGCGATATAGGTGAAGACATGCGAGGTGCGCAAAAACATGGCGATATAAGGTAAGCTATTCTAGGTGAGCAATAACACAGCGATCAAGGTGAAGCTATGGGATGTGCGCGAAAACAGCGATGTAGGCGAAGCTATGGGATGTGCGCGAAAACACAGCGATATAGGGGACTGTATGAGATGTGCATGAATACACGGCGATATTGGGGAAGCCATGAGAGGTGCCTGAAAACACAGCGATATAGGGGACGGTATGAGAGGTGTGCAAAAACACAGCGATATAGGAGAAGTTAAGAGAGGTGCGTGAAAACACAGCAATATAGGGGAGGGTATGAGAAGTGTGTGAAAACACAGCGATATGGGGAAGGTATGAGAGGTGTGCAAAAACACAGCGATATAGGAGAAGTTAAGAGAGGTGCGTGAAAACACAGCAATATAGGGGAGGGTATGAGAAGTGTGTGAAAACACAGCGATATGGGGAAGGTATGAGAGCTGCGTGAAAACACAGTGATATAGGGGAAGGTATGAGAGGTGCATGAAAATCTAGTGACATTGGGGACGTTATGAGATGTGCATGAAACCACGGTGAATTTGGGGAAGGTATGAGAGGTGTGCAAAAACACAGCGGTAAACAGGAATGCATGAGAGGTGCCCGAAGGCACAGTGATATAGGGCATGGCATGGCAGCTGCGCGAATTCATAGCGATATAGGGGAAGGTATGAGATGTGCGCAAAAATACATCGAAATAGGGTAAGGTATGAGAGGTGCACGAAAACAGCGATGTAGGCGAAGCTATGGGAGGTGCGCGAAAACACAGCAATATAGGGGAAGGCATGAGAGGAGCGCGAAAACAGGGCGATATAGGGGAAGTTATGAGAGGTGCGTGAAAACCCAGCGACATTGGGGACATCATGAGATATGCATGAAAACATGGTGATATTGGGGAAGGTATGAGAGGTGTGCAAAAACACAGCGATATACGGGAATGCATGAGAGGTGCGCGAAGGCACAGTGATATAGGGGATGGTATGGGAGGTGCGCGAATACACAGCGATATAGGGGACGTTATGAGATGTGCGCAAAAATACATCGATATAAGGGAAGGTATGAGAGGTGCGCGATAACACAGCGATATAAGGAAAGTTATGAGATGTGCATGAATACACGGCGATAGTCGGGAAGCCATGAGAGGTGTGCGAAAACACAGCGATATAGGGAAAGGTATGAGAGGTGCGCGAAAAGACAGCGATATAGGGGAAGGTATGAGAGGTGCACGAAAACACAGCGATATCGGGGAAGGTATAGGAGCTGCGCGAAAACAGGGCAATATAAGGGAATGTATGAGTGGTGCGCGAAGGCACACGATATACAGGATGCTATGGGAGGTGCGCGAAAACATAGCGATATAGGGAAAGGTATGAGAGGTGTGCGAGAATACAGCGATGTAGGGGAAATTGAGAGGTGCGTGACAACAAGGCGATACAGGGGAATGTATCAGAGGTGTGAGAAAACTCAGCGATATAATGGAAGTAATGACAGGAGCGAAAACATAGCGATATAGGTGAAGGCATAAGAGGTGTGTGAAAATACAGTGATATAGGGGAAGCTATGAGAGGTGAGCAATAACACAGCGATAAAGATGAAGCTATGGGATGTGCGCAAAAAGACAGCGATATAGGGGAAGGTATGAGAGGTGCGCGAAAACACAGCGATATAAGGGACGGTATGAGATGTGCATGAATACACGGCAATATTGGGGAGCCATGAGAGATGCGCGAAAAAACAGCAATATAGGGGAAGGTAAGAGAGGTGCACGAAAACACAACGATAAAAGGGAAGGTATGGGAGGTGCGCGAAAACAGGACGATATAGGGGAAGGTATGAGATGTGCGCGAAGGCACAGCGATATAGGGGATTCTATGGGAGGTGCGCGAATACACAGCAATATGGGGGACGTTATGAGATGTGATAAAATACACGGCGATATAGGGGAAGGTATGAGAGGTGCGCAAAAATACAGCGATATAGGAGAAGTTATGAGAGGTGCGTGAAAACACAGCGATATAGGAGAAGGTATGAGAGGTGCACGAAAACACAGCGATATAGAGGAAGGTATGGGAGGTGCGCGAAAACACAGTGATATAGGGGAAGACATGTGAGGTGCTCGAAAACAGGGCTATATAGTGGAAGCTAAGGGATATGCGCGAAAACATGGCGATACAGGGAAAGGTATGAGAGATGCGAGAAAACACAGTGATATAATGGACGCTATGGGACGTGCGCGAAAACACACTGATATAGGGGAAGGTATGAGAGATGTGCGAGACAACGGTGATATAGGGGAAATTATGAGAGGTGCGCGAAAACTGGGCGATATAGGTGAAAATTATGAGAGGTGCGCGAAAACACGACGATACGGGAGAATGTATCAGATGTGCGAGAAAACAGCGATATAGGTGAAGGAATGGGAGGTGCGCGAAAACAGGGCGATATAGGTGAAGATATGAGAGGTGCGCGAAGGCACAGCGAAATAGGGGATGTTATGGGAGGTGCGCGAATACACAGCGATATAGGGGAAGTTATGAGAGGTGTGTGAAAACACAGCGATATAGGGGACGGTATGAGAGGTGTGTGAAAACACAGCGATATAGGGGACGGTACGAGATGTGCATGAATACATGGCGATAGTCGGGAAACCATGAGAGTTGTGCGAAAACACAGCGATATAGGGGAATTTATGAGAGGTGCACGAAAACAGGGCGATATAGAGGAAGTTATGAGAGGTGAGCAAAAATACGGCGATATAGGGGACGTTATGAGATGTGCATGAAAACAGGGCAATATAGGGGAAGGTATGAGAGGTGCACGAATGCACAGCGATATAGGGGATGCTATGGGGGGTGCGCGAAAACACAGTGATATAGGGGACGGTATGAGATGTGTATGAAAACACGGCGATATATGGGAAGCTATGAGAGGTGCGCGAAAACTTGGCGTTACAGGTGAATGCATCAGAGATGCGAGAAAACACAACGATGTAGGGGAAGACATGAGAGGTGCGCGAAAACAGGGCAATATAGTGGAAGCTATGGGATGTGCGCAAAAACAGGGCGATGTAGGGGAAGGTAAGAGAGGTGTGCGAAAGCACAGCGATATAGGGGACTCTATGGGGCGCGAAAACACAGTGATATAGGGGAAGGTATGAGAGATGTGCGAGAACACGGCGATATAGGGGAAATTATGAGAGTAGCGCGAAAACACGGCGATACGAGAGAATGTATCAGACGTGCGAGAAAACACAGCGATATAGGGGAAGTAATGAGAGGAGCTAAAACATAGCGATCTCGGTGAAGACATGAGAGGTGCGTGAAAACACGGCAATATGGGGGAAGCTATGAGAGGTGAGCAAAAACACGGCGATACAGGGGAAGCTATGAGAGGTTAGCAAAAGCACGGCGATAAAGGTGAATCTATGGAATGTGCGCGAAAAGGCAGCAATATAGGGGAAGGTATGAGAGGTGCGCAATGCACAGCGATATAGGGGATGCTATGGGAGGTGCGTGAATACACAGCGATATAGGGGACGTGATGAGATGTGCATGAAAACGCAGGGCTATTAGGGAAGGTATGAGAGGTGCACAAAAACACAGCGATATAGGGGAAGGTACGGGAGGTGCATGAAAGCACAGTGATATAGGGGAAGGTATGAGAGGAGCGCGAAAACAGGGCGATATAGGGGAAGTTATGAGAAATGCGTGAAAACCCAGCGATATAGGGGACATTATGAGATTGCATGAAAACACGGCGATATAGGGGAAGGTATGAGAGGTGCGCGAAGGCACAGCGAAATAGGGGACGTTATGAGATGTGCATAAAAACACGACGGTATAGGGGACGTTATGAGATGTGCATAAAAACACGACGATATAGGGGAAGTTATGAGATATTAGAGGTGCGTGAAAGCACAGCGATATAGGGAGAGGTATGAGAGGTACACAAAAACACAGCGATATAGGGGAAGGTACGGGAGGTGCTCGAAAGCAGGGTGATATAGTGGAAGTTATGAGAGGTGCGTGAAAACCCAGCGATGTAGGGGAGGTTATGAGATGTGCATGAAAACACGGCAATATAGGGGGAGGTATGAGAGGTGCACGAAAACACAGCGTTATATGGGAACGTATAGGAGGTGCGCGAAAACAGGGCGTTATAGGGGAAGGTATGAGAGGTGCACGAAGGCACATTCGATATAGGGGATGTTATGGTAGGTGCGCAAAAACAGCGATATAGGAGACGGGATGAGATGTGCATAAAAATGTGGCGATATAGGGGCAGGTATGAGAGGTGCGCGTAAACACGGCGATATAGGGGTAAGTATGCGAGGTGCGCAAAAACTTGGCCTTACAGGGAAATCATCAGTAGTGCCAGAAAACACAGCAATGTAGTGGAATACATGAGAGGTGCGCGAAAACAGGGCAATATAGTGGAAGCTATGGGATGTGCACGAAAACAGGGCGATATAGGGGAAGGTATGAGAGGTGTGCGAAAACACAGCGATATAGGGGAAGTAATGATAGGAGCGAAAACATAGCGATATAGGTGAAGACATGCGAGGTGCGCAAAAACATGGCGATATAAGGTAAGCTATTCTAGGTGAGCAATAACACAGCGATCAAGGTGAAGCTATGGGATGTGCGCGAAAACAGCGATGTAGGCGAAGCTATGGGATGTGCGCGAAAACACAGCGATATAGGGGACTGTATGAGATGTGCATGAATACACGGCGATATTGGGGAAGCCATGAGAGGTGCCTGAAAACACAGCGATATAGGGGACGGTATGAGAGGTGTGCAAAAACACAGCGATATAGGAGAAGTTAAGAGAGGTGCGTGAAAACACAGCAATATAGGGGAGGGTATGAGAAGTGTGTGAAAACACAGCGATATGGGGAAGGTATGAGAGCTGCGTGAAAACACAGTTATATAGGGGAAGGTATGAGAGGTGCATGAAAATCTAGTGACATTGGGGACGTTATGAGATGTGCATGAAACCACGGTGAATTTGGGGAAGGTATGAGAGGTGTTCAAAAACACAGCGGTAAACAGGAATGCATGAGAGGTGCCCGAAGGCACAGTGATATAGGGCATGGCATGGCAGCTGCGCGAATTCATAGCGATATAGGGGAAGGTATGAGATGTGCGCAAAAATACATCGAAATAGGGTAAGGTATGAGAGGTGCACGAAAACAGCGATGTAGGCGAAGCTATGGGAGGTGCGCGAAAACACAGCAATATAGGGGAAGGCATGAGAGGAGCGCGAAAACAGGGCGATATAGGGGAAGTTATGAGAGGTGCGTGAAAACCCAGCGACATTGGGGACATCATGAGATATGCATGAAAACATGGTGATATTGGGGAAGGTATGAGAGGTGTGCAAAAACACAGCGATATACGGGAATGCATGAGAGGTGCGCGAAGGCACAGTGATATAGGGGATGGTATGGGAGGTGCGCGAATACACAGCGATATAGGGGACGTTATGAGATGTGCGCAAAAATACATCAATATAAGGGAAGGTATGAGAGGTGCGCGATAACACAGCGATATAAGGAAAGTTATGAGATGTGCATGAATACACGGCGATAGTCGGGAAGCCATGAGAGGTGTGCGAAAACACAACGATATAGGGAAAGGTATGAGAGGTGCGCGAAAAGACAGCGATATAGGGGAAGGTATGAGAGGTGCACGAAAACACAGCGATATCGGGGAAGGTATAGGAGCTGCGCGAAAACAGGGCAATATAAGGGAAGGTATGAGAGGTGCACTAAAACACAGCGATACAGGGTAAGGAATGGGAGGTGTGCGAAAACAGGGCAATATAGGGGAATGTATGAGTGGTGCGCGAAGGCACACGATATACAGGATGCTATGGGAGGTGCGCGAAAACATAGCGATATAGGGAAAGGTATGAGAGGTGTGCGAGAATACAGCGATGTAGGGGAAATTGAGAGGTGCGTGACAACAAGGCGATACAGGGGAATGTATCAGAGGTGTGAGAAAACACAGCGATATAATGGAAGTAATGACAGGAGCGAAAACATAGCGATATAGGTGAAGGCATAAGAGGTGTGTGAAAATACAGTGATATAGGGGAAGCTATGAGAGGTGAGCAATAACACAGCGATAACGATGAAGCTATGGGATGTGCGCAAAAAGACAGCGATATAGGGGAAGGTATGAGAGGTGCGCGAAAACACAGCGATATAAGGGACGGTATGAGATGTGCATGAATACACGGCAATATTGGGGAGCCATGAGAGATGCGCGAAAAAACAGCAATATAGGGGAAGGTAAGAGAGGTGCACGAAAACACAACGATAAAAGGGAAGGTATGGGAGGTGCGCGAAAACAGGACGATATAGGGGAAGGTATGAGATGTGCGCGAAGGCACAGCGATATAGGGGATTCTATGGGAGGTGCGCGAATACACAGCAATATGGGGGACATAAAGAGATGTGATAAAATACACGGCGATATAGGGGAAGGTATGAGAGGTGCGCAAAAATACAGCGATATAGGAGAAGTTATGAGAGGTGCGTGAAAACACAGCGATATAGGGGAAGGTATGAGAGGTGCACGAAAACACAGCGATATAGAGGAAGGTATGGGAGGTGCGCGAAAACACAGTGATATAGGGGAAGACATGTGAGGTGCTCGAAAACAGGGTATATAGTGGAAGCTATGGGATATGCGCGAAAACATGGCGATACAGGGAAAGGTATGAGAGATGCGAGAAAACACAGTGATATAATGGACGCTATGGGACGTGCGCGAAAACACAGTGATATAGGGGAAGGTATGAGAGATGTGCGAGACAACGGTGATATAGGGGAAATTATGAGAGGTGCGCGAAAACTGGGCGATATAGGTGAAAATTATGAGAGGTGCGCGAAAACACGACGATACGGGAGAATGTATCAGATGTGCGAGAAAACAGCGATATAGGTGAAGGAATGGGAGGTGCGCGAAAACAGGGCGATATAGGTGAAGATATGAGAGGTGCGCGAAGGCACAGCGAAATAGGGGATGTTATGGGAGGTGCGCGAATACACAGCGATATAGGGGAAGTTATGAGAGGTGTGTGAAAACACAGCGATATAGGGGACGGTATGAGAGGTGTGTGAAAACACAGCGATATAGGGGACGGTACGAGATGTGCATGAATACATGGCGATAGTCGGGAAACCATGAGAGTTGTGCGAAAACACAGCGATATAGGGGAATTTATGAGAGGTGCACGAAAACAGGGCGATATAGAGGAAGTTATGAGAGGTGAGCAAAAATACGGCGATATAGGGGACGTTATGAGATGTGCATGAAAACAGGGCAATATAGGGGAAGGTATGAGAGGTGCACGAATGCACAGCGATATAGGGGATGCTATGGGGGGTGCGCGAAAACACAGTGATATAGGGGACGGTATGAAATGTGTATGAAAACACGGCGATATATGGGAAGCTATGAGAGGTGCGCGAAAACTTGGCGTTACAGGCGAATGCATCAGAGATGCGAGAAAACACAACGATATAGGGGAAGACATGAGAGGTGCGCGAAAACAGGGCAATATAGTGGAAGCTATGGGATGTGCGCAAAAACAGGGCGATGTAGGGGAAGGTAAGAGAGGTGCGCGAAAGCACAGCGATATAGGGGACTCTATGGGGCGCGAAAACACAGTGATATAGGGGAAGGTATGAGAGATGTGCGAGAACACGGCGATATAGGGGAAATTATGAGAGTAGCGCGAAAACACGGCGATACGAGAGAATGTATCAGACGTGCGAGAAAACACAGCGATATAGGGGAAGTAATGAGAGGAGCTAAAACATAGCGATCTCGGTGAAGACATGAGAGGTGCGTGAAAACACGGCAATATGGGGGAAGCTATGAGAGGTGAGCAAAAACACGGCGATACAGGGGAAGCTATGAGAGGTTAGCAAAAGCACGGCGATAAAGGTGAATCTATGGAATGTGCGCGAAAAGGCAGCAATATAGGGGAAGGTATGAGAGGTGCGCAATGCACAGCGATATAGGGGATGCTATGGGAGGTGCGTGAATACACAGCGATATAGGGGACGTGATGAGATGTGCATGAAAACGCAGGGCTATTAGGGAAGGTATGAGAGGTGCACAAAAACACAGCAATATAGGGGAAGGTACGGGAGGTGCATGAAAGCACAGTGATATAGGGGAAGGTATGAGAGGAGCGCGAAAACAGGGCGATATAGGGGAAGTTATGAGAAATGCGTGAAAACCCAGCGATATAGGGGACATTATGAGATTGCATGAAAACACGGCGATATAGGGGAAGGTATGAGAGGTGCGCGAAGGCACAGCGAAATAGGGGACGTTATGAGATGTGCATAAAAACACGACGATATAGGGGACGTTATGAGATGTGCATAAAACATGACGATATAGGGGAAGTTATGAGATATTAGAGGTGCGTGAAAGCACAGCGATATAGGGAGAGGTATGAGAGGTACACAAAAACACAGCGATATAGGGGAAGGTACGGGAGGTGCTCGAAAGCAGGGTGATATAGTGGAAGTTATGAGAGGTGCGTGAAAACCCAGCGATGTAGGGGAGGTTATGAGATGTGCATGAAAACACGGCAATATAGGGGGAGGTATGAGAGGTGCACGAAAACGCAGCGTTATATGGGAACGTATAGGAGGTGCGCGAAAACAGGGCGCTATAGGGGAAGGTATGAGAGGTGCACGAAGGCACATTCGATATAGGGGATGCTATGGTAGGTGCGCAAAAACAGCGATATAGGAGACGGGATGAGATGTGCATAAAAATGTGGCGATATAGGGGAGGTATGAGAGGTGCGCAATGCACAGCGATATAGGGGATGCTATGGGAGGTGCGTGAATACACAGCGATATAGGGGACGTGATGAGATGTGCATGAAAAACGCAGGGCTATTAGGGAAGGTATGAGAGGTGCACAAAAACACAGCGATATAGGGGAAGGTACGGGAGGTGCATGAAAGCACAGTGATATAGGGGAAGGTATGAGAGGAGCGCGAAAACAGGGCGATATAGGGGAAGTTATGAGAAATGCGTGAAAACCCAGCGATATAGGGGACATTATGAGATTGCATGAAAACACGGCGATATAGGGGAAGGTATGAGAGGTGCGCGAAGGCACAGCGAAATAGGGGACGTTCTGAGATGTGCATAAAAACACGACGATATAGGGGAAGTTATGAGATATTAGAGGTGCGTGAAAGCACAGCGATATAGGGAGAGGTATGAGAGGTACACAAAAACACAGCGATATAGGGGAAGGTACGGGAGGTGCTCGAAAGCAGGGTGATATAGTGGAAGTTATGAGAGGTGCGTGAAAACCCAGCGATGTAGGGGAGGTTATGAGATGTGCATGAAAACACGGCAATATAGGGGGAGGTATGAGAGGTGCACGAAAACACAGCGTTATATGGGAACGTATAGGAGGTGCGCGAAAACAGGGCGCTATAGGGGAAGGTATGAGAGGTGCACGAAGGCACATTCGATATAGGGGATGCTATGGTAGGTGCGCAAAAACAGCGATATAGGAGACGGGATGAGATGTGCATAAAAATGTGGCGATATAGGGGAGGTATGAGAGGTGCGCGTAAACACGGCGATATAGGGGTAAGTATGCGAGGTGCGCAAAAACTTGGCCTTACAGGGAAATCATCAGTAGTGCCAGAAAACACAGCAATGTAGTGGAACACATGAGAGGTGCGCGAAAACAGGGCAATATAGTGGAAGCTATGGGATGTGCACGAAAACAGGGCGATATAGGGGAAGGTATGAGAGGTGTGCGAAAACACAGCGATATAGGGGACGCAATGGGACGTTCGCAAAAACACAGTGATATAGGGGAAGGTATGAGAGGTGTGCGAGAACACGGCGATATAGGGGAAATTATGAGAGGTGTGCGAAAACAAGGCGATACGGGAGAATGTATCAATTGTGCGAGAAAACACAGCGATATAGGGGAAGTATTGAGAGGAGCGAAAACATAGCGATCTAGGTGAAGACATGAGAGGTGAGCAAAAACACGGCGATACAGAGGAAGCTATGAGAGGAGATCAATAACACAGCGATAAAGCTGAATCTATGGGATGTGCGCGAAACGACAGCAATATAGGGGAAGCTTTGAGAGGTGCGCAAGGCACAGCGATATAGGGGATGCGATGGGAGGTGTGTGAATATACAGCGATATAGGGGATGCGATGGGAGGTGTGTGAATATACAGCGATATAGGGGACGCTATGAGAGGTGCGTGAAAACACAGCGATATAGGGGGAGGTATGAGAGGTACACGAAAACACAGCGATAAGGGGAAGGTATGGGAGGTGCTCGAAAACAAGGCGATATAGAGGAAGGTATGAGAGGTGTGCGAAGGCACAGCAATATAGGGTTTGCTATGGGTGGTGTGCGAAAACACAATGATATAGGGGAAGACATGAGAGGTGCGCGAAAACAGGGCAATATTGTGGAAGCTAGGCGATGTGCGTGATAACAGGGCGATATTGGGGAAGTTATGAGAGGTGCGCGAAAACACAGTGATATAGGGGAAGCTATGGGACATGCGCAAAAAAACAGTGATATAGGGGAAGGTATGAGAGGTGTGCGTGAACACGGCGATATAGGGGAAATTGTAAGAGGTGCGCGAAAACACAGCGATATAGGGGAAGTAATGATAGGAGCGAAAACATAGCGATATAGGTGAAGACATGCGAGATGCGTGAAAACACGACGATATAGGGTAAGCTATGAGAGGTGAGCAATAACACAGCGATCAAGGTGAAGCTATTGGATGTGCGCGAAAACAGCGATGTAGGCGAAGCTATGGGAGGTGCGCGAAAACACAGCGATATAGGGGAGGGTATGAGATGTGCATGAATACACGGCGATATTGGGGAAGCCATGAGAGGTGCGTGAAAACACAGCGATATAGGGGAAGGTATGAGAAGAGCACGAAAACACAACGATATCCGGGAAGGTATGGGAGGTGCATGAAAACAGGGCGATATAGGGGAATCTATGAGAGGTGCGCAAGACACAGCGATATAGGGGATGGTGTGAGATGTGCATGAATACACGGCGATAGTCGGGAAACCATGAGAGGTGTGCGAAAACACAGCGATATAGGGGAAGTTCTGAGAGGTGCGCAAAAACAGGACGATATAGGGGAAGTTATGAGAGGTGCGTGAAAACCCAGCAATATAGGGGACGTTATGAGATGTGCATGAAAACACGGCGATATAGGAGAAGGTATGAGAGGTGCACGAAGGCACAGCGATATAGGGGAAGTTATGGGAGGTGCGCGAAAACACAGTGATATAGGGGACGGTATGAGATGTGTATGAAAACACAGCGATATAAGGGAAGCTATGAGAGATGCGCGAAAACACGGTGATATAGGGGAAATTATGAGAGGTGCGCGAAAACTTGACGTTACAGGGGAATGCATCAGAGGTGTGAGAAAACACAGCGATGTAGAGGAAGACATGAGAGGTGCGCAAAAACAGGGCTATATAGTGGAAGCTATGGGATGTGCGCTAAAACAGGGCGATGTAGGGGAAGTATGAGAGGTGCGTGAAAGCACAGCGATATAGAGGACGCTATGGGACGTGCGCGAAAACACAGTGATATAGGGGAAGGTATGAGAGGTGCGCGAAAACTTGGCGTTACAGGGGAATGCATCAGAGGTGCCAGAAACCACAGTGATGTAGTGGAATACATGAGAGGTGCGCGAAAACAGGGCAATATAGTGGAAGCTATGCGATGTGCACGAAAACAGGGCGATATAGGGTAAGGTATGAGAGGTGTGCGAGAACACAGCGATATAGGGGAAATTATGAGAGGTGTGCGAAAACACGGCGATACAGAGGAAGCTATGAGAGGTGAGCAATAACAAAGCGATAAAGGTGAATCTATGGGATGTGAGTGAAAAGACAGTGATATAGGGGAAGCTATCAGAGGTGCGCAAGGCACAGCGATATAGGGGATGCTATGGGAGGTGCGTGAATACACAGCTATATAGGGGACGTGATGATATGTGCATGAAAACGCAGCGATATAGGGGAAGGTATGAAAGGTGCACGAAAACACAGAGATGTATACGGGAAGGAATGGGAGGTGCATGAATACACAGCGATATAGGGGACGTTATGAGATGTGCATAAAAACACAGCCATATAGGGGAAGCTATGAGAGGTGCACGAAAACGCATTGATATAAGGGATGGTATAGGAGGTGCGCGAAAACAGGGATGTAGGCGAAGCTATGGGAGGTGCGGGAAAGCACAGCGATATAGGGGAAGGTATGAGATGTGCAAAAAAATACATCGATATGGGGAAGGTATGAGAGCTGCGTGAAAACATAGTGATATAGGTGAAGGTATGAGAGGAGCGCGAAAACAGGGCGATATAGGGGAAGTTATGAGATGTGCATGAAAACACGGCGATATAGGGGAAGGTATGAGAGGTGCACGAAGGCACAGCGATATAGGGGATGCTATGGGAGGTGCGCGAAAACACAGTGATATAGGGGACGGTATGAGATGTGTATGAAAGCATGGCGATATATGGGAAGCTATGAGAGGTGCGCGAGAACACGGCGATATAGGGGAAATTATGAGACGTGTGCGAAAACTTGGCGTTACAGGGGAATGCATCAGAGGTGCGAGAAAACACAGCGATGTAGGGGAAGACATGAGAGGTGCGCAAAAACATGGCAATATAGTGGAAGTTATGGGATGTGCGCTAAAACATGGCGATGTAGGGGAAGGTATGAGAGGTGCGCGAATGCACAGCGATATAGGGGATGCTATGGGAGGTGCGTGAATACACAGCGATATAGGGGACGTGATGAGATGTGCATGAAAATGCAACGAAATTAGTGAAGGTATGAGAGGTGCACGAAAACACAGCGATACAGGGGAAGGTGTGAGAGGTGCGCGAAAAAACAGCGATATAGGGGAAGTTATGAGAGGTGCGTGAAAACCCAGCGATATAGTGGACCTTATGAGATGTGCATGAAAACACGGCGATATAGGGGAAGGTATGAGAGGTGCGTGAACGCACAGCGATATAGGGAATGTTATGGGAGGTGCTCGAAAACACAGCGAAATAGGGGTCGTTATGAGATGTGCATGAAAACACTGCGAAATAGGGGAAGGTATGAGAGGTGCACGAAAACGCAGCGATACAAGGGAAGGTAAAGGAGGTGCACGAAAACTGGGCGATATAGGGGAAGGTATCAGAGGTGCATGAAGGCACAGCGATATAGGGGATGATATGGGAGGTGCGCGAAAACACAGTAATATAAGGGATGGTATGAGATGTGCATAAAAACACGGCGATATAGGGGCAGGTATGAGAGGTGCGCGAAAACACGGCGATATAGGGGAAAGTATGAGAGGTGCGCGAAAACTTGGCGTTACAGGGGAATGCATCAGAGGTGCGAGAAAACACAGCGATGTAGGGGAAGACATGAGAGGTGCGCAAAAACATGGCAATATAGTGGAAGTTATGGGATGTGCGCTAAAACAGGGCGATGTAGGGGAAGGTATGAGAGGTGCGTGAATGCACAGCGATATAGGGGATGCTATGGGAGGTGCGTGAATACACAGCGATATAGGGGACGTGATGAGATGTGCATGAAAATGCAACGAAATTAGTGAAGGTATGAGAGGTGCACGAAAACACAGCGATACAGGGGAAGGTGTGAGAGGTGCGCGAAAAAACAGCGATATAGGGGAAGTTATGAGAGGTGCGTGAAAACCCAGCGATATAGTGGACCTTATGAGATGTGCATGAAAACACGGCGATATAGGGGAAGGTATGAGAGGTGCGTGAACGCACAGCGATATAGGGAATGTTATGGGAGGTGCTCGAAAACACAGCGAAATAGGGGTCGTTATGAGATGTGCATGAGAACACAGCGAAATAGGGGAAGGTATGAGAGGTGCACGAAAACGCAGCGATACAAGGGAAGGTATAGGAGGTGCACGAAAACTGGGCGATATAGGGGAAGGTATCAGAGGTGCATGAAGGCACAGCGATATAGGGGATGATATGGGAGGTGCGCGAAAACACAGTAATATAAGGGATGGTATGAGATGTGCATAAAAACACGGCGATATAGGGGCAGGTATGAGAGGTGCGCGAAAAAACGGCGATATAGGGGAAAGTATGAGAGGTGCGCGAAAACTTGGCGTTACAGGGGAATGCATCAGAGGTGCCAGAAAACACAGCGATGTAGTGGAATACATGAGAGGTGCGCGAAAACAGGACAATATAGTGGAAGATATGGGATGTGCATGAAAACAGGACGATATAGGGGAAGGTATAAGAGGTGCACAAAAAACACAGTAATATAGGGGAAGGTATGAGATGTGCGAAAAAATACATCGATATAGGGGAAGGTATGAGAGCTGAGTGAAAACATAGTGATATAGGTGAAGGTATGAGAGGAGCGCGAAAACAGGGCGATACGAGAGAGTGTATCAGATGTGCGAGAAAACACAGCGATATAGGGGAAGTATTGAGAGGAGCGAAAACATAGCGATCTAGGTGAAGACATGAGAAGTGCGCGAAAACACGGCGATATAGGGGAAGCTATGAGAGGTGAGCAAAAACACGGCGATACAGGGGAAGCTATGAGAGGTGAGCAATAACACAGCGATAAAGGTGAATCTATGGGATGTGCGCGAAAAGACAGCGATATAGGGGAAGCTGTGAGAGGTGCGCAAGGCACAGCGATATAGGGGATGCTATGGGAGGTGCGTGAATACACAGCGGTATAGGGGACATGATGAGATGTGCATGAAAATGCAGCGATATTAGGGAAGGTATCAGAGGTGCACAAAAACACAGCGATATAGGAGAAGTTATGAGAGGTGTGCGAATACACAGCGATATAGGGGAAGATATGAAAGGTGCACGAAAGCACAGAGATATATTCGGGAAGGAATGGGAGGTGCACGAATAAACAGCGATATAGGGGACGTTATGATATGTGCATGAAAACACAGCCATATAGGGGAAGGTATGAGAGGTGCACGAAAACGCAGTGATATAAGGAAAGGTATAGGAGGTGCGCGAAAAGAGGGCGATATAGGGGAAGGTATGAGAGGTGCACGAAGGCCCAGCGACATAGGGGATGCTAAGGGAGTGCGCGAAAACACAGCGATATAGGAGACGGTATCAGATGTGCATAAATACGTGGCAATATAGGGGGAGGTATGAGAGGTGCGCGTAAACACGGCGATATAGGGGAAAGTATGAGAGGTGCGCGAAAACTTGGCGTTACAGGGGAAAGCATAAGAGGTGCCAGAAAACACAGCGATGTAGTGGAAGACATGAGAGTTGCACGAAAACAGGGCAATATAGTGGAAGGTATGGGATGTGTGCGAAAACAGGGCCATATAGGGGAAGGTATGAGAGGTGCGCGAGAACACGGCGATATAGGGGAAATTATGAGAGGTGTGCGAAAACACAGCGATACGGGAGAATGTATCAATTGTGCGAGAAAACACAGCGATATAGGGGAAGTATTGAGAGGACCGAAAACATAGCGATCTAGGTGAAGACATGAGAGGTGAGCAAAAACACGGCGATACAGGGGAAGCTATGAGAGGTGAGCAATAATACAGCGATAAAACTGAATCTATGGGACGTGCGCGAAAAGACAGCGATATAAGGGAAACTATGAGAGGTGTGCAAGGCACAGGGATATAGGGGATGGTATGGGAGGAGCACGAAAACACAGTGATATAGGGGAAGACATGAGAGGTGCATGAAAACACAGCAATATAGCGGACGCTATTGGACGTGCGCGAAAACACAGTGATATAGGGGAAGATATGAGAGGTGTGCGAGAACATGGCGATATAGGTGAAATTATGAGAGTTGAGCGAAAACACGTTGATACAGGGAACAGTATCAGAAGTGCGAGAACACAGAGCGATATAGGGGAAGTAATGAGAGGAGCGGAAACACAGCGATATGGGTGAAGACATGAGAGGTGCGCGAAAACACGGCGATACAGGGGAAGCTATGAGAGGTGTGCAAAAACACAGCGATGTATGCGAAGCCATGGGAGGTGCACGGGAAACAGAGCGATATAGGGGAAGGTATGAGCGGTGCGCGACGGCACAGCGATACAGGGAATGCTATGGGAGGTGCGTGAAAACACGGCGATACAGGGGAAGCTTTGAGAGGTAAGCAATAACACAGCGATAAAGTTGAAGTTATGGGATGTGCGCGAAAACAGGGCGATATAGGGGAAGGTATGAGAGGTGTGCAAAAACACAGCGATGTATGCGAAGCCATGGGAGGTGCACGGGAAACAGAGCGATATAGGGGAAGGTATGAGCGGTGCGCGACGGCACAGCGATACAGGGAATGCTATGGGAGGTGCGTGAAAACACGGCGATACAGGGGAAGCTATGAGAGGTAAGCAATAACACAGCGATAAAGTTGAAGTTATGGGATGTGCGCGAAAACAGGGCGATATAGGGGAAGGTATGAGCGGTGCGCGACGGCACAGCGATACAGGGAATGCTATGGGAGGTGCGTGAATACTCAGAGATATAGGAGACGTTATGAGATGTGCATGAAAACACGGTGATATTGGGGACGTTATGAGAGGTGCGTGAAAACCCAGCGACATTGGGGACGTTATGAGATGTGCATGAAAACACGGTGATATTGGGGAAGGTATGAGCGGTGTGCAAAAACACAGCATATACGGTAATGCATGAGAGGTGCGCGAAGGCACAGTGATATAGGGGATGGTATGGGAGGTGCGCAAATACAAAGCGATATAGGGGACGTTATGAGATGTGAATGAAAACACGGCAATATAAAGGAAGTTATACGAGCTGCGCAAAAATACAGTGATATACGGGAATTTATGAGAGGTGCGGAAAACACAGCGATATAAGGGAAGGTATGAGAGGTGCACAAAAACACAGCGATATTGGGGAAGGTATGGGAGGTGCGCGAAAACAGGGCAATATAGGGGAAGTTATGAGAGGTGCGTGAAGGCACAGCGATATAGGGTATGCTATGAGAGGTGCGCGAAAACACCGTAATATAGGGTAAGACATGAGAGGTATGCAAAAACAAGGCGAAAAAGTGGAACCTATGGGATGTGCGCAAAACCACGGCGATACAGGGGAATGTATCAGAGGTGCGAGAAAACACAGCGATATAGGGGACGCTATGGGACATGTGCAAAAAAACAGTGATATAGGGGAAGGTATGAGAGGAGCGCGAAAACACGGCGATATAGGGGAAATTATGAGAGGTGTGTGAAAACACGGCGATACGGGAGAGTGTATCAGATGTGCGAGAAAACACAGCGATATAGGGGAAGTATTGAGAGGAGCGAAGACATAGCGATCTAGGTGAAGACATGAGAGGTGCGCGAAAACACGGCGATACAGGGGAAGCTATGAGAATTGAGCAATAACACAGCGATAAAGGTGAATCTATGGGATGTGCGCGAAAAGACAGTGATATAGGGGAAGCTATGAGAGATGCGCAAGACAAAGCGATATAGGGGATGCTATGGGAGGTGCGTGAATACACAGCGATATAGGGGACGTGATGAGATGTGCATGAAAACGCAGCGATATTAGGGAAGATATCAGAGGTGCACAAAAACACAGCGATATAGGAGAAGTTATGAGAGGTGTGCGAAAACACAGCGATATAGGGGAAGATATGAAAGGTGCACAAAAACACAGAGATATATTCGGGAAGGAATGGGAGGTGCCCAAATACACAGATATATAGGGGACGTTATGAAATGTGCATGAAAACACAGCCATATAGGGGAAGGTATGAGAGGTGCACGAAAACGCAGCGAAATAAGGGAAGGTATAGGAGGTGCGCGAAAAGAGGGCGATATAGGGGAAGGTATGAGAGGTGCACGAAGGCACAGCGATATAGGGGATGCTATGGGAGTGCGCGAAAACACAGCGATATAGGAGACGGTATGAGATGTGCATAAAAACATGGCAATATAGGGGGAGGTATGAGAGGTGCGCGTATATACGGCGATATAGGGGAAAGTATGAGAGGTGCGCGAAAACTTGGCGTTACAGGGGAAAGCATCAGAGGTGCCAGAAAACACAGCGATGTAGTGGAAGACATGAGAGGTGCACGAAAACAGGGTAATATAGTGGAAAGTATGGGATGTGCACGAAAACAGGGCCATATAGGGGAAGGTATGAGAGGTGCGCGAGAACACGGCGATATAGGGGAAATAATGAGAGGTGTGCGAAAACACAGCGATATGGGAGAATGTATCAATTGTGCGAGAAAACACAGCGATATAGGGGAAGTATTCAGAGGAGCGAAAACATAGCGATCTAGGTGAAGACATGAGAGGTGAGCAAAAACACGGCGATACAGGGGAAGCTATGAGAGGTGAGCAATAATACAGCGATAAAACTGAATCTATGGGACGTGCGCGAAAAGACAGCGATATAAGGGAAACTATGAGAGGTGTGCAAGGCACAGGGATATAGGGGATGCTATGGGAGGTGCGCGAATACACAGCGATACAGGGGACGTGATGAGATGTGCATGAAAACTTAGCGATATTAGGGGAGGTATGAGAGGTGCACAAAAACTCAGTGATATAGGAGAAGTTATGAGATGTGTGTGAAAACACAGCGATATAGGGGAAGGAATCGGAGGTGCGTGAAAACTGCGATATAGCGGAAGGTATGAGAGGTTCGTGAAGGCACAGCGATATAGGGGATGCTATGGGAGGTGCGCGAATACACAGCGATATAGGGGACGTTATGAGATGTGCGTAAAAACACGGCAATATAGGGGAAGTTATGAGAGGTACGCAAAAATACAGCAATACAGGAGAAGTTATGAGAGGTGCGTGAAAACACAGCGATATAAGAGGAGGTATGAGAGGTACACGAATACACAGCGATATTGGGGAAGGTATGGGAGGTGCGCGAAAACAGGGCGATATAGGGGAAGTTATGAGAGGTGCGCGAAGGCACAGCGATATAGTGGATGCTATGAGAGGTGCGTGAAAACACCATGATATAGGGGAAGACATGAGAGGTGCGCAAAAACAGGGCAATATAGTGGAACCTATGGGACGTGCACGAAACCACGGTGATACAGGGGAATGTATCAGAGGTGCGAGAAAACAAAGCGATATAGTGGACGCTATGGGACATGCGCAAAAAAACAGTGATACAGGGTAAGGTATGAGAGGTGTGCAAGAACACGGCGATATAGGGGAAATTATGAGAGGTGTGCGAGAACACGGCGATACGGGAGAATGTATCAGATGTGCGTGAAAACACAGCGATATAGGGGAAGTATTGAGAGGAGGGAAAACATAGCGATCTAGGTGAAGACATGAGAGGTGCGCAAAAACACAGCGATATAGGGGAAGCTATGAGAGGTGAGCAAAAACACGACGATACAGGGGAAGCTATGAGAAGTGAGCAATAACACAGCGATAAAGGTGAATCTATCAGATGTGCGCGAAAAGACAGCGATATAGGGGAAGCTATGAGAGGTGCACAAGGCACAGTGATATTGGGGATGCTATGGGAGGTGCGTGAATACACAGCGATATAGCGGACGTGATGAGATGTGCATGAAAACGCAGCGATATTAGTGAAGGTATCAGAGGTGCACAAAAACACAGCCTCATAGGAGAAGTTATGAGAGGTGTGCGAAAAAACAGCGATATAGGGGAAGATATGAAAGGTGCATGAAAACACAGAGATAAATTCGGGAAGGAATGGAAGGTGCACAAATACACAGCGATATAGGGGACGTTATGAGATGTGCATGAAAACACAGCCATATAGGGGAAGGTATGAGAGGTGCACGAAAACGCAGCGATATAAGGGATGCTATGGGAGTGCGCGAAAACACAGCGATATAGGAGACGGTATGAGATGTGCATAAAAACATGGCGATATAGGGGGAGGTATGAGAGGTTCGTGAAGGCACAGCGATATAGGGGATGCTATGGGAGGTGCGCGGATACACAGCGATATAGGGGACGTTATGAGATGTGCATAAAAACACGGCAATATAGGGGAAGTTATGAGAAGTACGCAAAAATACAGTAACACAGGAGAAGTTATGAAAGGTGCGTGAAAACACAGCGATATAAGGGGAGGTATGAGAGGTACACGAAAACAGCGTTATAGGGGAAGGTATGGGAGCTGCTCGAAAACAGGGCGATATAGGGAAAGGTATGAGAGGTGTGCGAAGGCACAGCAATATAGGGGATGGTATGTGAGGTGCACGAAAACACAGTGATATAGGGGAAGACATGAGAGGTGCGTGAAAACACAGCAATATAACGGACGCTATTGGACGTGCGCGAAAACACAGTGATATAGGGGAAGATATGAGAGGTGTGCGAGAACACGGCGATATAGGTGAAATTATGAGAGTTGAGCGAAAACAAGTTGATACAGGGAACAGTATCAGAAGTGCGAGGACACAAAGCGCTATAGGGAAAGTAATGAGAGGAGCGGATACGCAGCGATATGGGTGAAGACATGAGAGGTGCGCGAAAACACGACGATGTAGGGGAAGCTACGAGAGGAAAGCAATAACACAGCGATAAAGTTGAAGTTATGGGATGTGCGCGAAAACAGGGCGATATAGGGGAAGGTATGAGAGGTGCGCAAAAACACAGCGATGTATGCGAAGCCATGGGAGGTGCACGGGAAACAGGGCGATATAGGGGAAGGTATGAGCGGTGCGCGACGGCACAGCGATATAGGGAATGCTATGGGAGGTGCGTGAATACTCAGTGATATAGGAGACGTTATGAGATGTGCATGAAAACACGGCGATATTGGGGAAGCCATGAGAGGTGTGCGAAAATACAGCGATATAGGGGACGGTATGGGAGGTGTGCGAAAACAGGGCGACATAGGGTAAGGTATGAGAGGTGCGCGAAGGCACAGCGATATAGGGGATGCTATGGCAGGTGCGCGAATACACAGTGATATATGGGACGTTAAGAGATGTGCATTAAAACACGGCGATATTGGGGAAGCAATGAGAGGTGTGCAAAAATACGACGATATAGGAGAAATTATGAGAGTTGCGTGAAAACACAGCGATATAGAGGGAGGTATGAGAGGTGCCTGAAAACACAGCGATACAGTGGAAGGTATGGAAGGTGCGCGAAAACAGGGCGATATAGGGGATGGTATGAGAGGTGCGCGAAGGCACAGCAATACAAGGGATGCTATGGAGTGTGCGCGAATACACAGCGATATGGGGGGCGTTATGAGATGTGCATGAAAACACGGCAGTATAGGGGAAAGTATAAGAACTGCGCAAAAATACAGCGAATTATGAGAAGTTATGAGAGGTGCGTGAAAACACAGCGATATAAGGGAAGGAATGAGAGGTGCACGAAAACACCGTGATATTGGGGAAGACATGAGAGGTGCGCAAAAACAGGGCAATATAGTGGAACCTATGGGATGTGCGCGAAACCACGGCGATACAGGGGAATGTATCAGAGGTGTGAGAAAACACAGCGATATAGGGGACGCTACGGGACATGCGCAAAAAAACAGTGATATAGGGGAAGTTATGAGAGGTGTGCGAGAACACGGCGATATAGGGGAAATTGTAAGAGGTGCGCAAAAACATGGCAATACAGGAGAATGTATCAAAGGTGCGCAAAAACACGGCGATATAGGGTAAGCTATGAGAGGTGAGCAATAACACAGCGATCAAGATGAAGCTATGGGATGTGCGCGAAAGCAGCGATGTAGGCGAAGCTATGGGAGGTGCGCCAAAACACAGCGATATAGGGGACGGTATGAGATGTGCATGAATATACGGCGATATTGGGGAAGCCATGAGAGGTGCCTGAAAACACAGCGATATAGGGGAAGGTATGAGAGGTGTGCAAAAACACAGCGATATAGGAGAAGTTAAGAGAGGTGCGTGAAAACACAGCAATATAGGGGAAGATATGAGAGGAGCACGAAAACACAGCGATATCGGGGAAAGTATGGGAGGTGAGCGAAAACAGGGCGATATACGGGAATGCATGAGAGGTGCGCGAAGGCACAGTGATATACGGGATAGTATGGGGGGTGCGCAAATACACAGCGATTATGTGGACGTTATGAGATGTGCATGAAAATACATAAATATAGGGGAAGGTATGAGAGGTGCGCGAAAACCCAGCGACATTGGGGACGTTATGAGATGTGCATGAAAACATGGTGATATTGGGGAAGGTATGAGAGGTGTACAAAAACACAGCGGTATACGGGAATGCATGAGAGGTGCACGAAAACAGCGATATAGGTGAAGGAATGGGAGGTGTGCGAAAACAGGGCAATATTTGGGAAGGTATGACAGGTGCGCGAAAGCACAGCGATATAAGGGAAGCTATGGGAGGTGCGCGAATACACAGTGACATAGGGGACATTATGAGATGTGCATGAAAACATGGCAATATAGGGGAAGGTATAAGAGCTGTGCAAAAATACAGTGATATAGGAGAAGTTATGAGAGGTGCGTTAAAACACAGTGATACAAGGGAAGGTATGAGAGGTGCACGAAAACACAGCGATATTGGGGAAGGTATGGGAGCTGCGCGAAGGCACAGCGATATAGTGGATGCTATGAGAGGTGCGTGAAAACACCGTTATACAGGGGAAGACATGAGAGGTGCGCAAAAACAGGGCAATATAGTGGAACCTATGGGACGGCACGAAACCACGGTGATACAGGGGAATATATCAGAGGTGCGAGAAAACACAGCGATATAGGGGACGCTATGGGACATGCGCAAAAAAACAGTGATATAGGGTAAGGTATGAGAGGTATGCAAGAACACGGCGATATAGGGGAAATTATGAGAGGTGTGCGAAAACACGGCGATACGGGAGAAAGTATCAAATGTGCGAGAAAACACAGCGATATAGGGGAAGTATTGAGAGGAGCGAAAACATAGCGAGCTAGGTGAAGACATGAGAGGTGCGCAAAAACACGGCGATATAGGGGAAGCTATGAGAGGTGAGCAAAAACACGGCGATACACGGGAAACTATGAAAAGTGAGCAATAATACAGCGATAAACTGAATCTATGGGACGTGCGCGAAAAGACAGCGATATAAGGGAAACTATGAGAGGTGTGCAAGGCACAGGGATATAGGGGATGCTATGGGAGGTGCGCGAATACACAGCGATACAGGGGACGTGATGAGATGTGCATGAAAACTCAGCGATATTAGGGGAGGTATGAGAGGTGCACAAAAACTCAGTGATATAGGAGAAGTTATGAGGGGTGTGTGAAAACACAGCGATATAGGGGAAGGAATCGGAGGTGCGCGAAAACTGTGCGATATAGAGGAAGGTATGAGAGGTTCGTGAAGGCACAGCGATATAGGGGATGCTATGGGAGGTGCGCGAATACACAGCGATATAGGGGACGTTATGAGATGTGCATAAAAACACCGCAATATAGGGGAAGTTATGAGAGGTACGCAAAAATACAGTAATACAGGAGAAGTTATGAGAGGTGCGTGAAAACACAGCGATATAAGGGGAGGTATGAGAGGTACACGAAAACACAGCGATATAGGGGAAGGTATGGGAGGTGCTCGAAAACAGGGCGATATAGGGAAAGGTATGAGAGGTGTGCGAAGGCACAGCAATATAGGGGATGGTATGCGAGGTGCACGAAAACACAGTGAAAAAGGGGAAGACATGAGAGGTGCGTGAAAACACAGCAATATAGCGGACGCTATTGGACGTGCGCGAAAACACAGTGATATAGGGGAAGATGTGAGAGGTGTGCGAGAACACGGCGATATAGGTGAAATTATGAGAGTTGAGCGAAAACACGTTGATACAGGGAACAGTATCAGAAGTGCGAGAACACAGAGCGATATAGGGGAAGTAATGAGAGGAGCGGAAACACAGCGATATGGGTGAAGACATGAGAGGTGCGCGAAAACACGACGATACAGGGGAAGCTATGAGAGGTAAGCAATAACACAGCGATAAAGTTGAAGTTATGGGATGTGCGCGAAAACAGGGCGATATAGGGGAAGGTATGAGAGGTGCGCAAAAACACAGCGATGTATGCGAAGCCATGGGAGGTGCACGGGAAACAGGGCGATATAGGGGAAGATATGAGCGGTGCGCGACGGCACAGCGATATAGGGAATGCTATGGGAGGTGCATGAATACTCAGTGATATTGGAGACGTTATGAGATGTGCATGAAAACACGGCGATATTGGGGAAGCCATGAGAGGTGTGAGAAAATACAGCGATATAGGGGACGGTATGGGAGGTGTGCGAAAACAGGGCGACATAGGGGAAGGTATGAGAGGTGCGCGAAGGCACAGCGATATAGGGGATGCTATGGCAGGTGCGCGAATACACAGCGATATAGGGGGCGTTATGAGATGTGCATGAAAACATGGCAGTATAGGGGAAAGTATAAGAACTGCGCAAAAATACAGCGAATTAGGAAAAGTTATGAGAGGTGCGTGAAAACACAGCGATATAAGGGAAGGAATGAGAGGTGCACGAAAACACAGCAATATTGGGGAAGGTATGGGAGGTGCGTGAAAACAGGGCGATATAGGGGAAGTTATGAGATGTGTGTGAAGGACAGCGATATAGGGGATGTGCGCGAAAACACAGTGATATAGGGGATGCTATGAGAGGCGCGCGAAAACACCGTGATAGAGGGGAAGCCATGAGAGGTGCGCAAAAACATTGCAATATAGTGGAACCTATTGGATGTGCGCGTAACCACGGCGATACAGGGGAATGTATCAGAGGTGCGAGAAGACACAGCGAGATAGGGGATGCTATGGGACATGCGCAAAAAAACAGTGATATAGGGGAAGTTATGAGAGGTGTGCGAGAACATGGCGATATAGGGGAAATTGTAAGAGGTGCACGAAAACATGGCAATACAGGAGAATGTATCAGAGGTGCGCAAAAACACGGCGATATAGGGTAAGCTATGAGAGGTGAGCAATAACACAGCGATGAAGGTGATGCTATGGGATGTGCGCGAAAGCAGCGATGTTGGCGAAGCTACGGGAGGTGCGCCAAAACACAGCGATATAGGGGACGGTATGAGATGTGTATGAATATACGGCGATATTGGGGAAGCCATGAGAGGTGCCTGAAAACACAGCGATATAGGGGAAGGTATGAGAGGTGTGCAAAAACACAGCGATATAGGGGATGCTATGAGAGGTTCGCGAAAACATCGTGATATAGGGGAAGACATGAGAGGTGAGCAATAACACAGCGATCAAGGTGAAGCTATGGGATGTGCGCGAAAACAACGATGTAGGTGAAGCTATGGGATGTGCACCAAAACACAGCGATATAGGGGACGGTATGAGATGTGCATGAGTACACGGCGATATTGGGGAAGCCATGAGAGGTGCGTGAAAACACAGTGACATAGGGGAAGGTATGAGAGGTGTGCAAAAACACAGCGATATAGGAGAAGTTAAGAGAGGTGCGTGAAAACACAGCAATATAGGGGAAGGTATGAGAGGAGCACGAAAACACAGCGATATCGGGGAAAGCATGGGAGGTGAGCGAAAACAGGGCGATATACGGGAATGCATGAGAGGTGCGCGAAGGCACAGTGATATATGGGATAGTATGGGGGGTGCGCAAATACACAGCGATTATGTGGACGTTATGAGATGTGCATGAAAATACATAAATATAGGGGAAGGTATGAGAGGTGCGCGAAAACCCAGCGACATTGGGGACGTTATGAGATGTGCATGAAAACATGGTGATATTGGGGAAGGTATGAGAGGTGTACAAAAACACAGCGGTATACGGGAATGCATGAGAGGTGCACGAAAACAGCGATATAGGTGAAGGAATGGGAGGTGCGCGAAAACAGGGCGATATTTGGGAAGGTAAGAGAGGTGCGCGAAAGCACAGC
Source organism: Mobula birostris (assembly GCF_030028105.1). NCBI lineage: Eukaryota > Metazoa > Chordata > Chondrichthyes > Myliobatiformes > Myliobatidae > Mobula > Mobula birostris. Next base: position 92,230 of record NW_027276715.1, on the reverse strand, counting down.
GATATAAGGGAAGCTATGGGAGGTGCGCGAGTACACAGCGATATAGGGGACATTATGAGATGTGCATGAAAACATGGCAATATAGGGGAAGGTATAAGAGCTGCGCAAAAATACTGTGATATAGGAGAAGTTATGAGAGGTGCGTTAAAACACAGTGATACAAGGGAAGGTATGAGAGGTGCACGAAAAGACAGCGATATTGGGGAAGGTATGGGAGGTGCGCGAAAACAGTGAGATATCGGGGAAGTTATGAGAGCTGCGCAAAGGCACAGCGATATAGTGGATGCTATGAGAGGTGCGTGAAAACACCGTTATACAGGGGAAGACATGAGAGGTGCGCAAAAACAGGGCAATATAGTGGAAACTATGGGACGGCACGAAACCACGGTGATACAGGGGAATATATCAGAGGTGCGAGAAAACACAGCGATATAGGGGACGCTATAGGACATGCGCAAAAAAACAGTGATATAGGGTAAGGTATGAGAGGTATGCAAGAACACGGCGATATAGGGGAAATTATGAGAGGTGTGCGAAAACACGGCGATACGGGAGAATGTATCAGATGTGCGAGAAAACACAGCGATATAGGGGAAGTATTGAGAGGAGCGAAAACATAGCGATCTAGGTGAAGACATGAGAGGTGCGCAAAAACACGGCGATATAGGGGAAGCTATGAGAGGTGAGCAAAAACACGGCGATACAGGGGAAACTATGAGAGGTGAGCAATAACACAGCGATAAAGGTGAATCTATGGGATGTGCGCGAAAAGACAGCGATATAGGGGAAGCTATGAGAGGTGCGCAAGGCACAGTGATATTGGGGATGCTATGGGAGGTGCGTGAATACACAGCGATATAGGGGACGTGATGAGATGTGCATGAAAATGCAGCGATATTAGTGAAGGTATCAGAGGTGCACAAAAACACAGTGATATAGGAGAAGTTATGAGAGGTGTGCGAAAAAACAGCGATATAGGGGAAGATATGAAAGCTGCACGAAAACACAGAGATATTTTCGGGAAGGAATGGAAGGTGCACAGATACACAGCGATATAGGGGACGTTATGAGATGTGCATGAAAACACAGCCATATAGGGGAAGCTATAGGAGGTGCGCGAAAACAGGGCAATATCGGGGAAGGTATGAGAGGTGCACGAAAACGCAGTGATATAAGGGAAGGTATAGGAGGTGCGCGAAAACAGGGCGATATAGTGGAAGGTATGAGAGGTGCACGAAGGCACAACGATATAGGGGATGCTATGAGAGTGCGCGAAAACACAGCGATATAGGAGACGGTATGAGATGTGCATAAAAACATGGCAATATAGGGGGAGGTATGAGAGGTGCGCGTAAACACGGCGATATAGGGGAAAGTATGAGAGGTGCGCGAAAACTTGGCGTTACAGGGGAAAGCATCAGAGGTGCCAGAAAACACAGCGATGTAGTGGAAGACATGAGAGGTGCACGAAAACAGGGCAATATGGTGGAAGGTATGGGATGAGCACGAAAACAGGGCCATATAGGGGAAGGTATGAGAGGTGCGCGAGAACACGGCCATATAGGGGAAATAATGAGAGGTGTGCGAAAACACAGCGATACAGGAGAATGTATCAATTGTGCGAGAAAACACAGCGATATAGGGGAAGTATTGAGAGGAGCGAAAATATAGCGATCTACGTGAAGACATGAGAGGTGCGCAAAAACACGGCGATATAGGGGAAGCTATGAGAGGTGAGCAAAAACACGGCGATACACGGGAAACTATGAAAAGTGAGCAATAATACAGCGATAAACTGAATCTATGGGACGTGCGCGAAAAGACAGCGATATAAGGGAAACTATGAGAGGTGTGCAAGGCACAGGGATATAGGGGATGCTATGGGAGGTGCGCGAATACACAACGATACAGGGGACGTGATGAGATGTGCATGAAAACTCAGCGATATTAGGGGAGGTATGAGAGGTGCACAAAAACTCAGTGATATAGGAGAAGTTATGAGGGGTGTGTGAAAACACAGCAATATAGGGGAAGGAATCGGAGGTGCGCGAAAACTGTGCGATATAGAGGAAGGTATGAGAGGTTCGTGAAGGCACAGCGATATAGGGGATGCTATGGGAGGTGCGCGAATACACAGCGATATAGGGGACGTTATGAGATGTGCATAAAAACACCGCAATATAGGGGAAGTTATGAGAGGTACGCAAAAATACAGTAATACAGGAGAAGTTATGAGAGGTGCGTGAAAACACAGCGATATAAGGGGAGGTATGAGAGGTACACGAAAACACAGCGATATAGGGGAAGGTATGGGAGGTGCTCGAAAACAGGGCGATATAGGGAAAGGTATGAGAGGTGTGCGAAGGCACAGCAATATAGGGGATGGTATGCGAGGTGCACGAAAACACAGTGATATAGGGGAAGACATGAGAGGTGCGTGAAAACACAGCAATATAGCGGACGCTATTGGACGTGCGCGAAAACACAGTGATATAGGGGAAGATGTGAGAGGTGTGCGAGAACACGGCGATATAGGTGAATTTATGAGAGTTGAGCGAAAACACGTTGATACAGGGAACAGTATCAGAAGTGCGAGAACACAGAGCGATATAGGAGACGGTATGAGATGTGCATAAAAACATGGCAATATAGGGGGAGGTATGAGAGGTGCGCGTAAACACGGCGATATAGGGGAAAGTATGAGAGGTGCGCGAAAACTTGGCGTTACAGGGGAAAGCATCAGAGGTGCCAGAAAACACAGCGATGTAGTGGAAGACATGAGAGGTGCACGAAAACAGGGCAATATGGTGGAAGGTATGGGATGAGCGCGAAAACAGGGCCATATAGGGGAAGGTATGAGAGGTGCGCGAGAACACGGCAATATAGGGGAAATAATGAGAGGTGTGCGAAAACACAGCGATACAGGAGAATGTATCAATTGTGCGAGAAAACACAGCGATATAGGGGAAGTATTGAGAGGAGCGAAAACATAGCGATCTTGGTGAAGACATGAGAGGTGAGCAAAATCACGGCGATACAGGGAAAGCTATGAGAGGTGAGCAATAACACAGCGATAAAGCTGAATCTATGGGATGTACACGAAAAGACAGCGATATAGGGGAAGCAATGAGAGGTGCGCAAGGCACAGTGATATTGGGGATGCTATGGGAGGTGCGTGAATACACAGCGATATAGGGGACGTGATGAGATGTGCATGAAAATGCAGCGATATTAGTGAAGGTATCAGAGGTGCACAAAAACACAGTGATATAGGAGAAGTTATGAGAGGTGTGCGAAAAAACAGCGATATAGGGGAAGATATGAAAGGTGCACGAAAACACAGAGATATATTCGGGAAGGAATGGAAGGTGCACAAATACACAGCGATATAGGGGACTTTATGAGATGTGCATGAAAACACAGCCATATAGGGGAAGCTATAGGAGGTGCGCGAAAACAGGGCAATATAGGGGAAGGTATGAGAGGTGCACGAAAACGCAGTGATATAAGGGAAGGTATAGGAGGTGCGCGAAAACAGGGCGATATAGGGGAAGGTATGAGAGGTGCACGAAGGCACAGCGATATAGGGGATGCTATGAGAGTGCGCGAAAACACAGCGATATAGGAGACGGTATGAGATGTGCATAAAAACATGGCAATATAGGGGGAGGTATGAGAGGTGCGCGTAAACACGGCGATATAGGGGAAAGTATGAGAGGTGCGCGAAAACTTGGCGTTACAGGGGAAAGCATCAGAGGTGCCAGAAAACACAGCGATGTAGTGGAAGACATGAGAGGTGCACGAAAACAGGGCCATATAGGGGAAGGTATGAGAGGTGCGCGAGAACACGGCAATATAGGGGAAATAATGAGAGGTGTGCGAAAACACAGCGATACAGGAGAATGTATCAATTGTGCGAGAAAACACAGCGATATAGGGGAAGTATTGAGAGGAGCGAAAACATAGCGATCTTGGTGAAGACATGAGAGGTGAGCAAAATCACGGCGATACAGGGGAAGCTATGAGAGGAGAGCAATAACACAGCGATAAAGCTGAATCTATGGGATGTACACGAAAAGACAGCGATAAAGGGGATGCTATGTGAGGTGCGCGAATACACAGCGATATAGGGGACGTGATGAGATGTGCATGAAAACATGGCAATATAGGGGGAGGTATGAGAGGTGCGCGTATATACGGCGATATAGGGGAAAGTATGAGAGGTGCGCGAAAACTTGGCGTTACAGGGGAAAGCATCAGAGGTGCCAGAAAACACAGCGATGTAGTGGAAGACATGAGAGGTGCACGAAAACAGGGTAATATAGTGGAAGGTATGGGATGTGCGCGAAAACAGGGCCATATAGGGGAAGGTATGAGAGGTGCGCGAGAACACGGCGATATAGGGGAAATTATGAGAGGTGTGCGAAAACACAGCGATACGGGAGAAAGTATCAATTGTGCGAGAAAACACAGCGATATAGCGGAAGTATTGAGAGGAGCGAAAACATAGCGATCTAGGTGAAGACATGAGAGGTGCGCAAAAACAGTGCAATATAGTGGAACCTATGGGACGGCACGAAACCACGGTGATACAGGGGAATATATCAGAGGTGCGAGAAAACACAGCGATATAGGGGACGCTATGGGACATGCGCAAAAAAACAGTGATATAGGGTAAGGTATGAGAGGTATGCAAGAACACGGCGATATAGAGGAAATTATGAGAGGTGTGCGAAAACACGGCGATACGGGAGAATGTATCAGATGTGCGAGAAAACACAGCGATATAGGGGAAGTATTGAGAGGAGTGAAAACATAGCGATCTAGGTGAAGACATGAGAGGTGCGCAAAAACACTGCGATATAGGGGAAGCTATGAGAGGTGAGCAAAAACACGGCGATACAGGGGAAACTATGAGAGGTGAGCAATAACACAGCTTTAAAGGTGAATCTATGGGATGTGCGCGAAAAGACAGCGATATAGGGGAAGCTATGAGAGGTGCGCAAGGCACAGTGATATTGGGGATGCTATGGGAGGTGCGTGAATACACAGCGATATAGGGGACGTGATGAGATGTGCATGAAAACGCAGCGATATTAGTGAAGGTATCAGAGGTGCACAAAAACACAGCGATATAGGAGAAGTTATGAGAGGTGTGCGATAAAACAGCGATATAGGGGAAGATATGAAAGGTGCACGAAAACACAGAGATATATTCGGGAAGGAACGGAAGGTGCACAAATACACAGCGATATAGGGGACGTTATGAGATGTGCATGAAAACACATCCATATAGGGGAAGCTATGAGGGGTGCACGAAAACGCAATGATATAAGGGAAGGTATAGGAGGTGCGCGAAAACAGGGCAATATAGGGGAAGGTATGAGAGGTGCACGAAAACGCAGTGATATAAGGGAAAGTATAGGAGGTGCGCGAAAACAGGGCGATATAGGGGAAGGTATGAGAGGTGCACGAAGGCACAGCGATATAGGGGATGCTATGTGAGGTGCGCGAATACACAGCGATATAGGGGACGTGATGAGATGTGCATGAAAACATGGCAATATAGGGGGAGGTATGAGAGGTGCGCGTATATACGGCGATATAGGGGAAAGTATGAGAGGTGCGCGAAAACTTGGCATTACAGGGGAAAGCATCAGAGGTGCCAGAAAACACAGCGATGTAGTGGAAGACATGAGAGGTGCACGAAAACAGGGTAATATAGTGGAAGGTATGGGATGTGCGCGAAAACAGGGCCATATAGGGGAAGGTATGAGCGGTGCGCGAGAACACGGCGATACGGAAGAATGTATCAGACGTGCGAGAAAACACAGCGATATAGGGGAAGTATTGAGATGATCGAAAACATAGCGATCCAGGTGAAGACATGAGAGGTGCGCGAAAACATGGCGATATAGGGGAAGCTATGAGAGGTGAGCAAAAACACGGCGATACAGGGGAAGCTATGAGAGGTGAGCAATAACACAGCGATAAAGGTGAATCTATGGGATGTGCGCGAAAAGACAGCGATATAGGGGAAGTTATGAGAGGTGCGCAAGGCACAGCGATATAGGGGATGCTATGGGAGGTGCGTGAGTACACAGCGATATAGGGGATGTGATGAGATGTGCATGAAAACGCAATTATATTAGGGAAGGTATGAGATGTGCACAAAAACACAGCGATATAGGGGAAGGTATGAAAGGTGCACGAAAACGCAGTGATATAAGGGAAGGTATAGGAGGCGCGCGAAAACAGGGCGATATAGGGGAACGTATGAGAGGAGCACGAAGGCACAGCGATATAGGGGATGCTATGGGAGGTGCGCAAAAACACAGCAATATAGGAGACGGTATGAGATGTGCATAAAAACATGGCGATATAGGGGCAGGTATGAGAGGTGCGCGTAAACACGGCGATATAGGAGAAAGTATGAGAGGTGCGTGAAAACTTGGCGTTACAAGGGAATGCATCAGAGGTGCCAGAAAACACAGCGATGTCGTGGAAGACTTGAGAGGTGCGCGAAAACACAGCGATATAGGGGACGCAATGATACGTGCGCGAAAACACAGTGATATAGGGGAAGTTATGAGAGGTGTGCGAGAACACGGCGATTTTAGGGAAGGTATGAGAGGTGCACAAAAACTCAGTGATATTGGAGAAGTTATGAGAGGTGTGTGAAAACACAGCGATATAGGGGAAGGTATGAGAGGTGCGCAAAAACACAGCGATGTAGGCGAAACCATGGGAGGTGCACGCGAAACAGGGCGAAATAGGGGAAGATATGAGCGATGCGCGAAGGCACAGCGATATAGGGGATGCTATGGGAGGTGCGTGATTACACAGAGATATAGGAGCTGTTATGAGATGTGCATGAAAACACGGCGATATTGGGGAAGCCATGAGAGGTGTGCGAAAATACAGCGATATAGGGGACGGTATGGGAGTTGTACGAAAACAGGGCGACATAGGGGAAGGGATGAGAGATGCGCGAAGGTACAGTGATATAGGGGATGCTATGGCAGTTGCGCGAATACACAGCGATATATGGGACGTTAAGAGATGTGCATGAAAACGCGGCAATATTGGAGAAGCCATGAGAGGAGCGCAAAAATACGGCGATATAGGAGAAATTATGAGAGGTGCGTGAAAACACAGCGATATAGGGGGAGGTATGAGGGGTGCATAAAAACACAGCAATATAGGGGAAGGTATGGAAGGAGCGCGAAAACAGGGCGATATCGGGGAAGGTATGAGAGGTGCGCGAAGGCACAGCAATATAAGGGATGCTATGGGAGGTGCGCGAATGCACAGCGATATAGGGGACGTTATGAGATGTGCATGAAAACACGGCAATATAGGGGAAGGTATAAGAACTGCGCAAAAATACAGCGAATTAGGAGAAGTTATGAGAGGTGCGTGAAAACACAGCGATATAAGGGAAGGTATGAGAGGTGCACGAAAACACAGAGATATTGGGGAAGGTATGGGAGGTGCGTGAAAACAGGGTGATATAGGGGAAGTTATGAGATGTGCGCGAAGGACAGCGATATAGGGGATGCTATGAGAGGTGCGCGAAAACACCGTGATATAGGGGAAGACATGAGAGGTGCGCAAAAACAGGGCAATATAGTGGAACCTATGGGATGTGCGCGAAACCACGGCGATATCGGGGAAGGTATGAGAGGTGTGCGAAAACACAGCTATATAGTGGAAGCTATGGGACGTGCGCGAAAACACAGTGATATAGGGGATGGTGTGAGAGGTGTGCGAGAACACGGCGATATAGGCGAAATTATGAGAGGTGTGCGAAAACACGGCGATACAGGAGAATATATCAGATGTGCGAGAAAACACAGCGATATAGGGGAATTAATGAGAAGAGCGAAAACATAGCGATCTTGGTGAAAACATGAGAGGTGCGCGAAAACACGGCGATATAGGGGAAGCTATGAGAGGTGAGCAAAGACACGGCGATACAGGGGAAGCTATGAGAAGGTAGCAAAAACACAGCGATAAAGGTGAACCTATGGGATGTGCGCGAAAAGGCAGCAATATAGGGGAAGCTATGAGAGGTGCGCAATGTACAGCGATATAGGGGATGCTATGGGAGGAGCGTGAATACACAGCGATATAGGGGACGTGATGAGATGTGCATGAAAATGCAGGTTTATTAGGGAAGGTATGGGAGGTGCGTGAAAACAGGGCGATATAGGGGAAGTTATGAGATGTGCGCGAAGGACAGCGATATAGGGGATGCTATGAGAGGTGCGCGAAAACACCGTGATATAGGGGAAGACATGAGAGGTGCGCAAAAACAGGGCAATATAGTGGAACCTATGGCATGTGCGCGAAACCACGGCGATACAGGGGAATGTATCAGAGGAGCGAGAAAACACAGCGATATAGGGGACGCTATGGGACATGCGCAAAAAAACAGTGATACAGGGGAAGGTATGAGAGGTGTGCGAGAACACGGCGATATAGGGGAAATTGTAAGAGGTGCGCAAAAACATGGCAATACAGGAGAATGTATCAGAGGTGCGAGAAAACACAGTGATATAGGGGAAGTAATGATAGGAGTGAAAACATAGTGATATACGTGAAGACATGCGAGATGCGCGAAAACACGGCGATATAGGGTAAGCTATGAGAGGTGAGCAATAACACAGCGATCAAGGTGAAGCTATGGGATGTGCGCGAAAACAGCGATGTAGGCGAAGCTATGGGAGGTGCGCGAAAACACAGCGATATAGGGGACAGTATGAGATGTGCATGAATACACGGCGATATTGGGGAAGCCATGAGAGGTGCCAGAAAACATCGCGATATACGGGAAGGTATGAGAGGTGTGCAAAAACACAGCGATATAGGAGAAGTTAAGAGAGGTGCGTGAAAACACAGCAATAAAGGGGAAGGTATGAGAGGAGCACGAAAACACAGTGATATCGGGGGAGGTATGGGAGGTGCGCGAAAACAGGGCGACATACGGGAATGCATGAGAGGTGCGCTAAGGCACAGTGATATAGGGGATGGTATGGGAGGGCGCAAATACACAGCGATATAGGGGACGTTATGAGATGTGCATGAAAACACATCAATATAGGGGAAGGTATGAGATGTGCACAAAAATACTTCGATATAGGGGAGGGTATGAGAGGTGCGCGAAAAAAGCGATGTAGGCGAAGCTATGGGAGGTGCGCGAAAGCACAGCGATATAGGGGAAGGTATGAGATGTGCATGAATACACGGCGATAGTCGGGAAGTCATAAGAGGTGGGCGAAAACACAACGATATAGGGGAAGGTATGAGAGCTGCGTGAAAACACAGTGATATAGGGGAAGGTATGAGAGGTGCGTGAAAACCTAGCGACATTGGGCACGTTATGAGATGTGCATAAAACCATGGTGAATTTGGGGAAGGTATGAGAGGTGTGCAAAAACACAGCGGTATACGGGAATGCATGACAGGTGCGCGAAGGCACAGTGATATAGGGCATGGTATGGCAGGTGCGCGAATTCATAGCGATATAGGGGAAGGTATGAGATGTGCGCAAAAATACATCGATAAAGAGTAAGGTATTAGAGGTGCACGAAAACAGCGATGTAGGCGAAGCTATGGGAGGTGCGCGAAAACACAGCGATATAGGGGAAGGTATGAGATGTGCATGAATACACGGCGATAGTCGGGAAGCCATGAGAGGTGTGCGAAAACACAGCGATATAGGGGAAGGTATGAGAGCTGCGTGAAAACACAGTGATATTGGGGAAGGTATGAGAGGAACGCGAAAACAGGGCGATATAGGGGAAGTTATGAGAGGTGCGTGAAAACCCAGCGACATTGGGGACATTATGAGATGTGCATGAAAACACGGTGATATTGGGGAAGGTATGAGAGGTGTGCAGAAACACAGCGATATACGGGAATGCATGAGAGGTGCGCGAAGGCACAGTGATATAGGGGATGGTATGGGAGGTGCGCGAATACACAGCGATATAGGGGACATTATGAGATGTGCGCAAAAATACATCGATATAGGGGAAGGTATGAGAGGTGCGCGAAAACACAGCGATATAGGGAAAGCTATGAGATGTGCATGAATACATGGCGATAGTCGGGAAGCCATGAGAGGTGTGCGAAAACACAGCGATATAGGGGAAGGTATGAGAGGTGCGCGAAAAGACAGCGATATAGGGGAAGGTATGAGAGGTGCACGAAAACACAGCGATATCGGGGAAGGTATGTGAGCTGCGCGAAAACAGGGCAATATAAGGGAAGGTATGAGAGGTGCACTAAAACACAGCGATACAGGGTAAGGAATGGGAGGTGTGCGAAAACATGGCGATATAGGGAAAGGTATGAGAGATGTCCGAAAACACAGCGATATAGGGGACGCTATGGGACGTGCGCGAAAACACAGTGATATAGGGGAAGGTATAAGAGGTGTGCGAGAATACAGCGATGTAGGGGAAATTATGAGAGGTGCGTGACAACACGGCGATACAGGGGAATGTATCAGAGGTGTGAGAAAACACAGCGATATAATGGAAGTAAGGACAGGAGCGAAAACATAGCGATATAGGTGAAGGCATGAGAGGTGCGTGAAAACACAGTGATACAGGGGAAGCTATGAGAGGTGAGCAATAACATAGCGATTAATATGAAGCTATGGGATGTGTGCAGAAAGACAGCGATATAGGGGAAGTTATGAGAGGTGCGCGAAAACACAGCGACGTGGGTGTAGCTATGGGAGGTGCGCGAAAGCACAGCGATATAAGGGACGGTATGAGATGTGCATGAATACACGGCAATATTGGGGAAGCCATGAGAGATGCGCGAAAACACAGCAATATAGGGGAAGGTATGAGAGGTGCACGAAAACACAACGATAAAAGGGAAGGTATGGGAGGTGCGCGAAAACAGGACGATATAGGGGAAGGTATGAGATGTGTGCGAAGGCACAGCGATATAGGGGATTCTATGGGAGGTGCGCGAATACACAGCAATATGGGGGACATAAAGAGATGTGATAAAAAACACGGCGATATAGGGGAAGGTATGAGAGGTGCGCAAAAATACAGCGATATAGGAGAAGTTATGAGAGGTGCGTGAAAACACAGCGATATAGGGGAAGGTATGAGAGGTGCACGAAAACACAGCGATATAGAGGAAGGTATGGGAGGTGTGCGAAAACACAGTGATATAGGGGAAGACATGAGAGGTGCTCGAAAACAGGGCTATATAGTGGAAGCTATGGGTAATGCGTGAAAACATGGCGATACAGGGAAAGGTATGAGAGCTGCCCGAAAACACAGCGAGACAGGGGATGCTATGGGACGTGCGCGAAAACACACTGATATAGTGGAAGGTATGAGAGGTGTGCAAGAACATGGCTATATAGGGGAAATTATGCGATGTCCGCGAAAACACGGCGATATATGTGAAGTTATGAGAGGTGAGTGAAAACACAGCGATATAGGGGAAGGTGTGAAGGTATGAGAGGTGCACGAAAACACAGCTATATAGGGGAAGGTATGAGAGGTGTGCGAAGGCACAGTGATATAGGGGACGGTATGAGATGTGCGTGAAAACATGGAGATATCGGGGAAGAAATGAGAGATGCGTGAAAACACTGCGATATAGGGGAAAGTATGAGAGGTGCGCAAAAGCACGGCGATACAGGGGAATGCATCAGAGGTGCGAGAAAACACAGCGATATAGGGGAAGTTATGAGATGTGCATGAAAACACGGCGATATAGGGATAGGTATGAGAGGTGCATGAAAACGCAGCGTCATAATGGAACATATAGAAGGTGCGCGGAAACAGGACGCTATAGGGGAAGGTATGAGAGGTGCACGAAGGCACATTCGATATAGGGGATGCTATGGTAGGTGTGCAAAAACACAGCGATATAGGAGACGGGACGAGATGTGCATAAAAACGTGGCGATATAGGGGGAGGTATGAGAGGTGCGCGAAAACTTGGCGTTACAGGGGAATGCATCAGAGGTGCGCGAAAACTTGGCCTTACAGGGGAATGCATCAGTAGTGCCAGAAAACACAGCAATGTAGTGGAATACATGAGAGGTGCGTGAAAACAGGGCAATATAGTGGAAGCTATGGGATGTGCACGAAAACACTGCGATATCGGGGAAGGTATGAGAGGTGTGCGAAAACACAGCTATATAGGGGACGCAATGGGACGTGCGGGAAAACACAGTGATATAGGGGAAGGTATGAGAGGTGTGCGAGAACACGGCGATATAGGCGAAATTATGAGAGGTGTGCGAAAACACGGCGATACGGGAGACTGTATCAGATGTGCGCGAAAAGACAGTGATATAGGGGAAGCTATGAGAGGTGCGCAAGGCACAGCGATATGGGGGATGCTATGGGAGGTGTGTGAAAACACAGCGATATAGGGGGAGGTATGAGAGGTGAACGAAAACACGGCGATACAGGGGAAGTTATGAGAGGTGCGCAATAATACAGCAATATAGGAGAAGTTATTAGAGGTGCGTGAAAACACAGCAATATAGGGGGAGGTATGAGAGGTATACGAAAACACATCGATATAGGGGAACGTATGGGAGGTGCTCAATAGCAGGGTGATATAGGGGAAGTTATGAGAGGTGCGTGAAAACACAGCGATATAGGGGACGCAATGGGACGTTCGCGAAAATACAGTGATATAGGGGAAGGCATGAGAGGTGTGCAAGAACTCAGCTATATAGGGGAAATTATGAGAGGTGTGCGAAAACACGGCGATATGGGAGAATGTATCAGATGTGCGAGAAAACACAGCGATATAGGGGAAGTATTTAGAGGAGCGAAAACATAGCGATCTAAGTGAAGACATGAGAGGTGCGCAAAAACACGGCGATACAGGGGAAGCTATGAGAGGTGAGCAATAAGACAGCGATAAAGGTGAATCTATGGGATGTGCGCGAAAAGACAGCAATATAGGGGAAGCTATGAGAGGTGCGCAAGGCACAGCGTTACAGGGGATGCTATGGGAGGTGCGTGAATACACAGCGCTATAGGGGACGTGATGAGATGTGCATGAAAACGCAGCGATATTAAGGAAGTTATGAGAGGTGCACAATAATACAGCAATATAGGGGAAGGTGTGGAAGGTGCGCGAAAACAGGGCGATATAGGGGAAGGTATGAGAGGTGCGCGAAGGCACAGCAATATAAGGGATGCTATGGGAGGTGCGCGAATAAACAGCGATATAGGGGACGCTATGAGATGTGCATGAAAACACGGCAATATAGGGCAAGGTGTAAGAGCTGCACAAAAATACAGTGATATAGGAGGAGTTATGAGAGGTGCGTGAAAACACAGCGAGATAAGGGAAGGTATGAGAGGTGCAGGAAAACACAGCAATATTGGGGAAGATATGGGTGGTGAGCGAAGGTACAGCGATATAGGGGATGCTATGAGAGGTGCGCGAAAACACCGTGATATAGGGGAAGACATGAGAGGTGCGCAAAAACAGGGCAATATATTGGAACCTATGGGATGTGTGCGAAACCACAACGATACAGGGGAATGTATCAGAGGTGCGAGAAAACACAGCGATATAGGGGACGCTATGGGACATGCGCAAAAAAACAGTGATATGGGGAAGGTATGAGAGGTGTGCGAGAACACGGCGATATAGGGGAAATTGTAAGAGGTGCGCGAAAACATGGCAATACAGGAGAATGTATCAGAGGTGCGAGAAAACACAGCGATATAGGGGAAGCTATGAGAGGTGTGCAAGGCACAGCGATATAGGGAATACTATGGGATGTGCGCTAATACACAGTGATATAGGGGACGTGATCAGATGTGCATGAAAACGCAAAGGTATTAGGGAAGTTATGGGGGGTGCACGAATACACAGCGATATAGGGGACGTTATGAGATGTGCATAAAATCACGGCGATATAGGGGAAGTTATGAGAGGTGCGCAAAAATACAGAAATATAGGAGAAGTTATGAGAGGTGCGTGAAAACACAACGATATAGGGGGAGGTATGAGAGGTGCACGAACACGCAGCGATATAAGGGAAGGTATAGGAGGTGCGCAAAAACAGGGCATTATAGGGGAAGGTATGAGAGGTGCACGAAGGCACAGCAATATAGGGGATGCTATGGGAAGTGCGTGAATATACAGCGATATAGGGGATGTGATAAGATGTGCATGAAAACGCAGCGATATTAGGGAAGGTATGATGGGTGCACAAAAACACAGCGATATAGGAGAAGTTATGAGAGGTGTGTGAAAACACAACGATATAGGGGAAGGTATGAGAGGTGTGTGAAAACATAGAGATATAGGGGAAGTTATGAGAGGTGTGTGAAAACATAGCGATATAGGGGAAGTAATGATAGGAGCGAAAACATAGCGATATAGGTGAAGACATGCCAGGTGCGTGAAAACACGACGATATAGGGGAAGCTATGAGAGGTAAGCAATAACACAGTGATTAAGTTGAATCTATGGGATATGTGCAAAAAGACAGCGATATAGGGGAATGTTTGAGAGGTGCGCAAAAGAACAGCGATATAGGGGACGTTAAGGGATGTGCATGAAAACACGGCGATATTGGGGAAGCCATGAGAGGGGCGCAAAAATACAGCGATATAGGAGAAGTTATGAGAGGTAAGTGAAAACACTGCCATATAGGGGCAGGTATGAGAGGTGAGCAATAACACAGCGATAAAGGTGAAGCTATGGGAGGTGCGCAAAAACAGGGCGATATAGGGGAAGATATGAGAGGTACACGAAGGCACAGCGATATAAAGATGTTATGGGATGTGCGCGAAAACACAGTGATATAGGGGACGGAATGAGATGTGCATGAAAACACGGCGATATGGGAGAATATACCAGAGGTGCGAGAATACACAGCGATATAGCGGAAGTAATGAGAGGAGCGAAAACATAGCGATCTAGGTGAAGACATGAGAGGTGCGTGAAAACACAGCGATATAGGGGAAGGTATGAGATGTGCGAAAAAATATAGCGATATAGGAGAACTTATGAGAGGTGCGAGACAACACAACGAAATGGGGGAGGTATGAAAGGTGCACGAAAACACAGCGATATAGGGGAAGGTATGGGAGGTGCTCAAAAACAGGGCGATATAGGGGAAGGTATGAGAGGAGTGCAAAGACACAGCAATATAGGGGATGCTATGGGAGGTGCGCGAAAACACAGTGATATAGGGGAAGACATTAGAGGTGCGTGAAAGTAGGGCAATATAGTGGAAGCTATGAGGGGTGAGCAAAAACACGGTGATATAGGCGAAGCTATGAGAGGTGAGCAATAACACAGCGATAAAGGTGAATCTATGGGATATGCGCAAAAACACAGCCATATAGGGGAAGGTATGAGAGGTGCGCAAGGCACAGCGATGTAGCGGAAGCTATGGGAGGTGCGCGAAAACAGAGAGATATAGGGGAATGTATGAAATATGCATGAAACACGGCGATATCGGGGATGCCATGAGAGATGTGCAAAAACACGGCTATATAGGGAAAAGTATGAGAGGTGCGCAAAAACACGGCGATACAGGGGAATGCATCAGAGGTGCAAGAAAACACAGCAATATACGGGACGTTATGAGAGGAGCGAAAACAGAGCGACATAGAGGAAGGCATGAGAGGTGCGCGAAAACAGGGAAATATAGTGGAAGCTATGGGATGTGTGCGAAAACAGGGCGATATAGCGGAAGGTATGAGAGGTGCGCGAAAAGACAGCGATATAGGGGAAGGTATGAGAGGTGCACGAAAACACAGCGATATCGGGGAAGGTATGGGAGCTGTGCAAAAACAGGGCAATATAGTGGAAGGTGTGAGAGGTGCGCGAATGTACAGTGATATAGGGGATGCTATGAGAGGTGCACGAATACACAGTGATATAGGGGACGTTATGAGATGTGCATGAAAACGCAGCGATACTAGGGAAGGTATGAGAGGTTCACAAAAGCACAGCAATATAGGAGAATGAATGGGAGGTGCGCGAAAACAGGGCGATATAGGGGATGGTATGAGAGGTGCGTGAAAACAGGGCAATATAGTGGAAGCCATGAGAGGTGTGCGAAAAGACAGCGATATACGGGAAGGTATGAGATGTGCCCGAAAACACAGCGATATAGGGGAAGGAATGAGAGGTGCGTGAAAACACGGCGATATAGGGGAAATTATGAGAGGTGCGCGAAAACACGACGATACAGGGGAATGTATCAGAGGTGCGAGAAAGCACAGCGATATAGGGGAAGTTATGAGATGTGCATGAAAACACAGCGATATAGTGGAAGATATGAGAGGTACACGAAGGCACAGCGATATAGGGGATGCTATGGGATGTGCGTGAAAACACAGTGATATAGGAGACAGTATGAGATGTGCATGAAAACACGGGGATATAGGGGAAGCTATGATAGGTGCGCGAAAACACGGCGATATGGGAGAATGTATCAGAGGTGCGAGAAAACACAGCGATATAGGGGAAGTAATGAGAGGAGCGAAAACATAGCGATCTAGGTGAAGAAATGAGAGGTGCGCGAAAACACGGCAATATAGGGGAAGCTATGAGAGGTGAGCAAAAACACGGCGATATAGGGGAAGCTGTGAGAGTTGTGCAATAACACAGCGATAAAGTTGAATCTATGGGATGTGCGCGTAAAAGCAGCGATATAGAGGAAGGAATGAGAGGTGCGCAAGGCACAGCGATATAGGGCATGCTATGGGAGGTGCGTGAATACACAGCGATATAGGGGACGTTACGAGATGTGCATTAAAACGCAGCGATATAGGAGAAGTTATGAGAGGTGTGTGAAAACACAGCGATATAGGGGAAGGTATGAGAGGTGCACAAAAACACAGCGATATAGGGGAAGGAATGAGAGGTGCGCGAAAACACGGCGATATAGGGGAAATTATGAGAGGTGCGCGAAAACACGGCGATACAGGGGAATGTATCAGAAGTGCGAGAAAGCACAGCGATATAGGGGATGTTATGAGATGTGCATGAAAACACAGTGATATAGGGGAAGATCTGAGAGGTACACGAAGGCACAGCGATATAGGGGATGCTATGGGATGTGCGTGAAAACACAGTGATATAGGAGACGGTATGAGATGTGCATGAAAACATGGCGATATAAGGGAAGCTATGATAGGTGCGCGAAAATACGACGATACGGGAGAATGTATCAGAGGTCCGAGAAAACACAGCGATATAGGGGAAGTAATGAGAGGAGCGAAAACATAGCGATCTAGGTGAAGACATGAGAGGTGCGCGAAAGCACGTCAATATAGGGGAAGCTATGAGAGGTGAGCAAAAACACGGCGATATGGGGAAGCTGTGAGAGATGTGCAATAACACAGCGATAAAGTTGAATCTATGGGATGTGCGCGTAAAGACAGTGATGTAGGGGAAGGTATGAGAGGTGCGCAAGGCACAGCCATATAGGGGATGCTATGGGAGGTGCGTGAATACACAGCGATATAGGGGACATTATGAGATGTGCATTAAAACGCAGCGATATTAGGGAAGATGTAAGAGGTGCACAAAAACACAGCGATATAGGAGAAGTTATGAGAGGTGTGTGAAAACACAGCGATATAGGGGAAGGTATGAGAGGTGCACAAAAACACAGCGATATAGGGGAAGGAATGAGAGGTGTGCGAAAACAGGGCGATATAGGGGAAGTATGAGAGGTGCGTGAAGGCACAGCGATATAGGGGACGTTATGAGAGTTGCGCAAAAATACAGCAATATAGGAGAAGTTATGAGAGGTGAGTGAAAACACAGCGATATAGGAGGAGGTATGAAAGGTGCACGAAAACACAGCGATTTAGAGGAAGGTATGGAAGGTGCTCGAAAACAGGGCGATATAGGAGAAGGTATGAGAGGAGTGCGAAGACACAGCAATAGAGGGGATGCTATGGGAGGTGCGCGAAAACACAGTGAGAAAGGGGAAGACATGAGAGGTGCGTGAAAGCAGGACAATATAGTGAAAGCTATGAGAGGTGAGCAAAAACACGGCGATATAGGGGAAGCTATGAGCGGTGAGCAATAACACAGTTATAAAGGTGAATCTATGGGATGTGTGCGAAATGACAGAGATATAGGGGAAGGTATGAGAGGTGGACAAGGCACAACGATATGGGGGATTCTATGGGAGGTGCGCGAATACACAGCGATATAGGGGACGTTATGAGATGTACATAAAAACACGGCGATATAGGGGAAGTTATTAGAGGTGCGAAAAAATACAGCAATATAGGAGAAGTTATGAGACATGCGTGAAAACACAGCGATATAGGGGGAGGTATGGGAGGTGCTCGAAAACAGGGCGATATAGGTGAAGGTATGAGAGAAGTGCGAAGACACAGCAATATAGGGGATGCTAGGGGAGGTGCGCGAAAACACAGTGATATAGTGGAAGACATGAGAGGTGCGTGAAAGCAGGACAATATAGTGGAAGCTATGAGAGGTGAGCAATAACACAGTGATAAAGGTGAATCTATGGGGTGTGCACAAAAACACAGCTATATAGGGGAAGGTTTGAGAGGTTCACAAAAACACAGCGACAGGAGAATGAATGGGAAGTGTGCGAAAACAGGGTGATATAGGCGAAGGTATGAGAAGTGCGCGAAGGCACAGCAATATGTGGGAGGCTATGGGAGGTGCGCGACTACACAGTGATATGGGGACGTTATGAGATGTGCATAAAAACACAGCGATATGGGGGAAGTTATGAGAGGTGCGCAAATATGCAGCAATATAAGAGAAGTTATGAGAGGTGCGTGAAAAGACAGCGATATAGGGGAAGGTATGAGAGGTGTGCGAAAACAGAGCGATATAGTGGAAGGTGTGAGAGGTGCGCGAAAACACCGTGATATAGGGGAAGACATTAGAGGTGCGCAAAAACAGGGCAATTTAGTGGAAGCTATGGGATATGTGCGAAAATACGGCGATACAGGGGAATGTATCAGAGGTGCGAGAAAACACAGCGATATAGGGGACTCTATGGGACGTGCACAGAAAAACAGTGATATAGGGGAAGGTATGAGAGGTGTGCGAGAACATGGCAATATAGGGGAAATTGTAAGAGGTGCGCGAAAACATGTCAATACAGGGGAATGTATCAGAGGTGCGAGAAAACACAGCGATATAGGGGAAGTAATGAGAGGAGCAAAAACATAGCGATATAGGTGAAGACATGCGAGGTGTGTGAAAACACGGCGATATAGGGGAAGCTATGAGAGGTGAGCAATAACACAGCAATCAAGGTGAAGCTATGGGCTGTGCGCGAAAACAGCGATGTAGGCAAAGCTATGGGAGGTGCACAAAAACACAGCAAAATCGGGGAAGGTATGGGAGGTGTGCGAAAACAGGGCGCTATAGGGGAAGGTATGAGAGGTGCGTGAAGGCACAGTGATATAGGGGATGCTATGGGATGTGCGCGAATGCACAGTGATATAGGGGAGTTTATGAGATGTGCATGAAAACATGGCAATTTAGGGGAAGGTATGAGATGTGCGCAAAAGTACAGCGATATAGGAGAAGCTATGAGAGGTGCGTGAAAACACAGCGATATAGGGGAAAGTATGAGAGGTGCACGAAAACACAGCAATATAGGGGAAGGTATGGGAGATGCGCCAAAACAGGGCGATATAGGGGACGTTATGAGATGTGCATGGAAACACATCAATATAGGGGAAGGTATGAGATGTGCGCAAAAATACAGCGATATAAGGGAAAGTATGAGAGGTGCATGAAAACACAGCGATATAGGGGAAGGTATAAGAGGTGCGCGAAAACAAGGCGATATATTGGAAGGTATGAGAGGTGCCCGAAAACACAGCGATATATGGGACGCTATGGGACGTGCGTGAAAGCACAGTGATATAGGGGAAGTAATGAGAGGAGCGAAAACATAGCGATCTCAGCAAAGCTATGGGAGGTGCGCGAAAACACAGCGATAAAGGGGACGGTACGAGATGTGCATGTATACACGGCGATATTGGGGAAGCCATGAGAGGTGCGTGAAAACACAGCGATATATGGGAAGGTATGAGAGGTGTGCAAAAACACAGCGATATAGGTGAAGTTATGAGAGGTGGGTGACAACACAGCGATATAGTGGAAGGAATGAGAGGTGCACGAAAACACAGCGATATCAGGGAAGTTATGGGAAGTGAGCGAAAACAGGACGATATAGGGGAAAGTATGAGAGGTACGCGAAGGCACAGTTATATAGAGGTGCTATGGGAGGTGAACGAATACACAGCGATATAGGGACGTTAGGAGATGTGCATGAAAACACGGCAATATAGGGGAAGGTATGAGAGTTGCGAAAAAATACAGCGTTATAGCAGAATTTATGAGAGGTGCATGAAAACACAGCTATATAGGGCAAGATATGAGAGGTGCACGAAAACACAGCAATATAGGGGGAGGTACGGGAGGTGCGCGAAAACAGGGCGATATAGGGGATGGTATGAGAGGTGCGCCAAAACAGGGCAATATAGTGGAAGCTATGGGATGTGCGCGAAAACAGGGCGATATAGGGGAATGTATGAGAGGTGCCCGAAAACACAGCGATATAAGGGACGCTATGGGACGTGTGTCAAAACACGGCGATATAGGGGAAATTATGAGAGGTGCGCGAAAACACGGAGATACAGGGGAATGTATCAGAGGTGCGAGAAAGCACAGCAATATAGGGGACGTTATGAGATGTGCATGAAAACACAGCGATATAGGGGAAGCTATGAAAGATGAGCAATAAGACAGCGATAAAGTTGCAACTATGAGATGTGCGCGAAAACAGGGCAATATAGGGGATGGTATGAGAGGTGCGCGAAGGCACAGCGGTATAGGGGATGCTATGGGAGGTGCGTGAATACACAGTGATATAGGGGACGTTATCAGATGTGCATGAAAACACGGCAATATTGGGGAGGACATGAGAGGTGTGCGAGAAGACAGCGATATAGGGGAAGGTATGAGAGGCATGCGAGAACACGGCGATATAGGGGAGATTATGAGAGGTGTGCGAAAACACAGCGATACGGGAGAATGTATCAGATGTGCGAGAAAACACAGCGATATAGGGGAAGTATTGAGAGGAGTGAAAACATAGCGATCTAGGTGAAGACATGAGAGGTGCGCGAAAACACGGCGATATAGGGGAAGCTATGAAAGGTGAGCAAAAACACGACGATATAGGGGAAGCTCTGAGAGGTGTGCAATAACACAGTGATTAAGTTGAATCTATGGGATATGTGCAAAAAGACAGCGATATAGGGGAATGTATGAGAGGTGCGCAAGGCACAGCAATATAGGGTATGCTACGGGAGGTGCGTGAATACACAGCGATATAGGTGACATTATGAGATTTGCATGAAAACGCAGCGATATTAGGGAAGGTATGAGAGGTGCACAAAAACACAGCGATATAGGAGAATGAATGGGAGGTCCGCGAAAACAGGGCGATATAGGGGATGGTATGAGAGGTGCGCGAAAACAGGGCAATATAGTGGAAGCTATGGGATGTGCGCGAAAACAGGGCGATATAGGGGAATGTATGAGAGGTGCCCGAAAACACAGCGATATAGGGGACGCTATGGGACGTGTGCCAAAACACGGCGATATAGGGGAAATTATGAGAGGTGCGCGAAAACACGGAGATACAGGGGAATGTATCAGAGGTGCGAGAAAGCACAGCGATATAGGAGAATGAATGGGAGGTCCGCGAAAACAGGGCGATATAGGGGAATGTATGAGAGGTGTGCGAAGGCACACCGATATCGGGGATGCTTTGGGAGGTGCGCGAGTACACAGCGATATAGGGGACGTTATGAGATGTGCATGAAAGCGCAGCGATATTAGGGAAGGTATGAGAGGTGCAAAAAAACACAGCAATATAGGAGAAGTTATGAGAGGTGCGTGAAAACAGCAATATGGGGGAGATATGTGAGGTGTACGAAAACACGGCGAAATAGGGGAAGCTATGAGAGATGAGCAATAAGACAGCGATAAAGTTGAAGCTATGGGATGTGCGCAAAAAGACAGCGATATAGAGGAAGCTATGAGAGGTGCGCGAAAACACAGCGATGTAGGCGAAACCATGGGAGGTACGCGAAACAGGGTGATATAGGGGACGGTATGAGGGGTGCGCGAAGGCACAGCGGTATAGGGGATGCTATGGGAGGTGCGTGAATACACAGCGATATAGGGGACGTTATGAGATGTGCATGAAAACACGGCGATATTGGGGAAGCCATGAGAGGTGTGCGAAAGGACAGCGATATACGGGAAGGTATGGGAGGTATGCGGTACAGGGCGATATAGGGGAAGGTATGAGAGGTGCGCAAAAGAACAGCGATATAGGGGTTGCTATGGGAGATGTGCGAATACACAGCGATATAGGGGACGTTAAGAGATGTGCATGAAAACACGGCGATATTGGGGAAGCCATGAGAGGGGCGCAAAAATACAGCGATATAGGAGCGGTTATGAGAGGTAAGTGAAAACACTGCCATATAGGGGGAGGTATGAGAGGTGAGCAATAACACAGCGATAAAGGTGAAGCTATGGGATGTGCGCGAAAAAAACAGCGATATAGGGGAAGGCATGAGAGGTGTGCGAAAACAGCACTGTAGGCGAAGCTATGGGAGGTGCGCGAAAACACAGCGATGTAGGGGACGGTATGAGATGTGTATGAATACACGGCGATATTGGGGAAGCCCTGAGAGGTGCACGAAAACACAGCGATACCGGGGAAGCTATGGGAGGTGCGCGGAAAAAGGGCGATATAGGGGAAGGTATGAGAGGTGCGTGAAGACACAGTGATATAGGGTATGCTATGGGAGGTGCGCAAATAGACAGCGATATAGGGGACGTTGTGAGATGTGCATGAAAACACGGCAATATAGGGGAAGGTATGAGATGTGCGCAAAAGTACAGTGATATAGGAGAAGTTATGCGAGGTGCGTGAAAACACAGCGACATAGGGGAAGGTATGAGAGGTGTACGAAAACACAGCGATTTAGGGGAAGGTATGGGAGGTGCGCGAAAACAGGGCGATATAGGGGACGTTATGAGACGTGCATGAAAACAGGGTGATGTAGGGGAAGGTATGAGAGGTGCCCGAAAACACAGCGATATAGGCGACGCTATGGGACGTGTGCAAAATCACGGCGATATAGGGGAAAGTATGAGAGGTGTGCGAGACCACGGCGATATAGGGAAAATCATGAGAGGTGCGCGAAAACACAGCGATATAGGGGAAGTAATGAGAGGAGCGAAAACATAGCGATCTAGCTGAAGACATGAGAGGTGCGCGAAAAACGGCGATGTAGGGGAAGCTATGAGAGGTGAGTAAAAACACGGCGATATAGGGGAAGCTATGAGAGGTGAGCAATAACACAGCGATAAAGGTGAATCTATGCGATGTGCGCGAAAAGACAGCGATATAGGGGAAGGTATGAGAGGTGCGCAAGGCACAGCGATATAAGGGATGCTATGGGAGGTGTGTGAATACACAGCGATATAGGGGACGTTATGAGATGTACATGAAAACGCAGCGATATTAGGGAAGGTATGAGAGGTGCACAAAAACACATCGATATAGGAGAAGTTATGAGAGGTGTGTGAAAACACAGCGATATAGTGGAAGGTATGAGAGCTGCACGAAAACACAGCGATATAAGGGAAGCAGTGGGAGGGGCACGAATACAGGGCGATATAGAGGAAGGTATGAGAGGTGCGCGAAGGCACAGCAATACAGGGGATGCTATGGGAGGTGCGCGAATGCACAGCGATATAGGGGACGTTGTGAGATGTGCATGAAAACACAGCGATATAGTGGAAGGTATGAGAACTGCACGAAAACACAGCGATATAAGTGAAGTAATGAGAGGAGCGAAAACATAGCGATATAGGTGAAGACATGAGTGGTGCGCGAAAACCCGGCGATATAGTGGAAGCTATGGGATGTGCGCGAAAAGACAGCGATATAGGGGAAGCTATGAGAGGTGCGCAAAAACACAGTGATGTAGGCGAAGTCATGGGAGGTGCGCGAAAACAGGGCAAAATAGGGGACCGAATGATAGGTGCACGAAGGCACAGCGGTATAGGGGATGCTATGGGAGGTGCGTGAATACACAGCGATATAGGGGACTTTATGAGATGTGCATGAAAACACGGCGATATTGGGGAGGACATGAGAGGTGTGCGAAAAGACAGCGATATAGGGGAAGGTATGGGAGGTGTGCGAAAACAGGGTGATATAGGGGAAGGTATGAGAGGTGCACAAAAACACAGCGATGTAGGAGAAGTTATGAGAGTTGCATGAAAACACAGCGATATAGGGGAAGGTATGAGATGTGTATGAAAACAGCGATATAGGTGAAGGAATTGGAGGTCCACGAAAACAGGGCGATGTAGTGTAAGCTATGAGAGGTGAGCAATAACACAGCGATAAAGGTGAATCTATAGGATGTGCGCGACAAGACAGCGATATAGGGGAAGGTACGAGAGGTGCGCAAGGCACAGCGATATAGGAGAAGTTATGGAAGGTGCTCGAAAAAAGGGTGATATAGATGAAGTTATGAGAGGTATGCGAAGGCACAGCAATATAGGGGATGCTATCGAAGGTGCGCGAAAACACAGTGATATAGGGGAAGACATGAGAGGTGCGCGAAAACAAGGCAATATAGTGGAAGCTATGAGAGGTGCACGAAAACACAGCGATATAGGGGAAGGTATGAGAGGTGTGCAAAAACACAACGATATAGGAGAATTTATGAGAGGTGCGTGAAAACACAACGATAGGGGGAGGTATGAGAGGTGAGCAATAACACAGCGATAAAAGGGAAGCTATGGAATGTGCGCGAAAACACAGCGATACAGGGGACGGTATGAGATGTGCATGAATACACGGCGATATTGGAGAAGCAATGAGAGGTGCACGAAAACACAGCGATATATGGGAAG
The DNA here is from genome assembly GCF_030028105.1 of Mobula birostris. NCBI lineage: Eukaryota > Metazoa > Chordata > Chondrichthyes > Myliobatiformes > Myliobatidae > Mobula > Mobula birostris. The sequence continues at coordinate 67,220 of NW_027276715.1, read as the reverse complement.
GTATGAGAGGTGTGCAAAAACACAGCGATATAGGAGAAGTTATGAGAGGTGCGTGAAAACACACCGATATAGGGCAAGGTATGAGAGGTGCACGAAAACTTCCCCTTTTTAGCTGAGTTTTCGCTAATCTCTCATACCTTCCCCCATATCGACGTGTTTTCATGCACCTCTCATAGCTTCACATATATAGCCGTGTTTTCGTGCACCTCCCATAGCTTCCCCTATATTGCTGTGTTTTCATGCACCTCTCATTACTTACCCTATATCGTTGCATTTTCCCGCACCCCTCATAGCTTCCCCTCTGTCACTGTGTTCTCATGCACCTTTCATAGCTCTCCATATATTGCAATGTTTTCGCTCACCTCTCTTAGCTTCCCTCAAATTGTTCTGTTTTCGTGCAGCTCTCATAACATCACGTATATCACCATGCTTGCGCGCACCTCTCATACCTTCCCCTATATGGTCGTGTTTTCGTGCACCTCCCATAGATTCCCCTATCTCGCTGTGTTTTTGCGCACCTCTAATAAGTTCCACTATAACGCCGTTTTCACGCACCTCTCATACCTTCCCCTATATCGCTGTGTTTTCGTGCACCTCCCATAGATTCCCCTAATCGCTGTGTTTTTGTGCACCTCTAATACCTTCCCGTATAAAACCCTGTGTTCACGCACCTCCCATACCTTCCCCTGTATCTCTGTGTTTTTGCGCACCTCTCATACCTTCCACCATATCGCTGTGATTTTGCGAAATGCTCATAGCTTCCCCTATATAGCTGTGTTTTCGCTCATATCGCTGTGTTTTCGCTCACCTCTCATATCTTCCCTTGTATCGCCATGTTTTCGTGCACCTCCCACACCTACCCCTATATCTTTTTGTTCTCGTACACCTCTCATAGCTTAACATATATTGCAATGTTTTTGTGCACCTCTGATAGATTTCCCCAAATCGCTGTGTTTACGCGCACCTCTCATAGCTTCCCCTATATCGCCGTGATTTCGCGCACCTTGCATATCTTTCCCTATATCACTATGTTTTTGCTCACCTCTCACAGCTTTGCCTATATCTCCATTTTCTCGCGCATCACTCATACCTTCCCCTATTTAGCTATGTTTTCGCTAATCTCTCAAACCTTCCCCTATATCGACGTGTTTTCACGCACCTCTCATAGCTTCACGTATATAGCCGTGTTTTCGTGCACCTCCCATTGCTTCCCCTATATTGCTGTGTTTTCTCGCACCTCTCATACCTTAACCTATATCGTTGCATTTTCCCGCACCTCCCATAGCTTCCCCTATATCACTGTGTTTACGTACACATCTCATAGCTTTCCCTATATTGCCGTGTTTTTGCGCACCTCCCATACCTTCCCCTATATTGCTGTGTTGTTGCATAACTTCCATAGTTTCCGCTATATCACTGTTTTCGCACAGCTCTCATAGCTTCCCGTACATCGATGTGTTTTCATATTCCTCTCATACTTTCTCATATATCACCCTGTTTTCACGCACCTCCCATAGTTTCCCATATATCGCCGTGTTTTCCCGCACCTCTCATACCTTTCCCTTTTTCACTGTGTTATCACGCACCTCTCATAGCTTCCCCTCTATCGCTATGTTCTCATGCACTTCTAATAGCTCTCCATATATTGCAATGTTTTCGCTCACCTCTCATAGCTTCCCTCAAATTGTTCTGTTTTCGCACACCTCCCGTACCTTCTCCTATATTGCTGTGTTGTTGCGTAACTTCCATAGCTTCCGCTATATCACTGTTTTCGCGCAGCTCTCATAACATCACGTGCATCACCATGTTTTCGCGCACCTCTCATAGCTTCCCCTATCTCAGTGTGTTTTCACGCACCTCTCATACCTTCCCTCAAATTGCTCTGTTTTCACGCACATCCCATAAATTCCCCTATATCGCTGTGTTTTTGCGCACCTCTATAAAGTTCCACTATAATGCCCTGTTTTCACGCACCTCTCATACCTTCCCCTATATCGCTGTGTTTTCACGCACATCCCATAGATTCCCTTATATTGTTGTTTTTTGCACACCTCTCATACCTTCCCTTCTATCGCACTGTTTTCACGCAGCTCCCATAGCTTCCCCTATATCGCTGTGTTTTTGCACACCTCTCATACCTTCCCCTATATTGCTGTGTTTTCACTCACCTCTTATAGCTTCCACTATATTGCCGTGTTTTCGTGCGCCTCTAATACCTTCCCCTATATCGACATGTTTTCACGCACCTCTGATACCTTCACGTATGTCACCGTGTTTTCGCGCACCTCCCATAACTTACCCTATATTGCTGTGTTTTCGCGTACCTCTCATAACTTCCCCAACATCGCTGTGTTTTCGCGTACCTCTAATGCCTTCTCCTATATCGCCGTGTTTTCACGCACCTCCCATATCTTCCCCTATATCGCTGTGTTTTCTCCAACCTTTGATACCTTACCCTATATCGCTCTGTTTTGTACACCTCCCATAGCTTCCCATATGTCGCTGCGTTTTCGCACACCTCCTATAGATTCCTCTATATCACTGTGTTTTGGCATACCTCTCATACCTCCCCCTATATCGTTGTGTTTTCGCGCACCTCTCATACCTTCCCCTATATCACCCTATTTTCATGCACCACCCATACCTTCCCCTATATCGCTGTGGTTTCGCGCACCTCCCATAGATTACCCTATATCGCTGTGTTTTTGCGCACCTCTCATACCGTCCCCTTTTTCATTGTGTTATTGCGCGCCTCTCATTGCTTCCCCTCTATCGCTGTGTTCTCGTGCACCTCTGATTGCTTTCCATATATTGCAATGTTTTCACGCACCTCTCATAGCTTCCTTCAAATTGCTCTGTTTTCGCGCACCTCTCATAACATCACGTTTCTCACCATTTTTTCCCGCACCTCCCATACCTTGCCCTATATTGCCGTGCTTTTGCGCACATCCCATACATTCCCCTATATCGCTGTGTTTTTGCGCACCTCTCATACCTTCCCCTATATTGCTGTGTTTTCGCTCACCTCTTATAGCTTCCCCTATATCGTCGTGTTATCGTGCGCCTCTCATACCTTCCTCTATATCGACGTGTTTTCGCACACCTCCCATACCTTCCCCTATATTGCTCTGTTGTCGCATACCTCCCATAACTTCCCCAACATCGCTGTGTTTTCGCGTACCTCTAATACCTTCTCCTATATCGCAATGTTTTCACACACCTCCCATAGGTTCCCCTATATCGCTGTGTTTTATACCACCTTTGACACCGCCCCTATATCGCTCTGTTATCACTCACTTCCCATAGCTTCCCATATCACTGCATTTTCGAGCACCTCCTATAGATTCCTCTATATGACTGTGTTTTCGCGCACCTCTCATACCTTCCCCTAAATCGTTGTGTTTTCGCGCACCTCTCATACCTTCCCTATATCAGTGTGTTTTCATGCTTCTTGCATATCTACCCCTATATCCCTGCGCTTTCACTCTCCGCTCATACCATCTTCGATATTGCTGAGTTTTCGTGCACCTCTCATCGCTTCCCCTGTATCGACTCACATATCTTCAGGTATATCGCCGTGTTTTCGCACAGCTCCCATAGCTTTCGCTATATCACTGTTTTCGCGCACCTCTCATAGCTTCCCCTACATTGCTGTGTTTTCTCGCACCCCTCATACCTTCCCCTATATCGCTCTGTTATTGCGCACATCCCATAGCTTCCCATATATCGCTGCATTTTCGCGCACCTCCTATAGATTCCTCTATATCGTTGTGTTTTCACGCACCTCTCATTCATTCCCCTTTATCGCTGTGTTTTCGTGCACCACCCATACCTTCCATTATATCACTGTGGTTTCGCGCACCTCCCATAGATTCCCCTATATCGCTGTGTTTTTGCACACCTCTAATACCTTCCCGTATAACGCCTTGTTTTGACGCACCTCCCATACCTTCCCCTATATCGCTGTGTTCTCGTACACCTCTCATAGCTTAACATATCTTGCAATGTTTTTGTGCACCCCTCATAGATTCCCTAAATCACTGTTTACGCGCACCTCTCACAGCTAACCCTATATCGCCGTGTTTTCACGCACCTCGCATACCTTCCCCTATATCGCAGTGTTTTTGCTCACCTCCCATAGATCCACTTATATCGCTGTGTTTTTGTGCACCTCTCATATCGTCTCTATATCACCCTGTTTTCACGCACCTCCCATAGTTTCACATATATCGCCGTGTTTTCCCGCACCTCTCATACCTTCCCCTTTTTCACTGTGTTTTCGCACACCTCTCATAGCTTTCCCTCTATCGCTGTGTTCTCGTGCACCTCTCATAGCTCTCCATATATTGCAATGTTTTCGCACACCTCTCATAGTTTCCCTCAAATTGCTCTGTTTTTGTGCACCTCTCATAACATCACATATATCACCATGTTTTCGCGCACTTCCCATCGCTTCCCCTATATCACTGTGTTTTCGCGCACCTCTCATACCTTCCCCTATATCGCCGAGTTTTGGTGCACCTCCCACACCTTCCCCTATGTCCCTCTGTACTCGTACACCTTTCATAGCTTAACATATACTGCAATGTTTTCATGCACCTCTCATAGATTCCCCCAAATTGCTGTGTTTACGCGCACCTCTCATATCTTCCCCTATTTCGCCGTGTTTTCACATACCTCTCATACCTTCTCCTATATCGCACTGTTTTCACGCACCTCCCATAGCTTCCCCTATATCGCTGCGTTTTCTCCCACCTCTAATACTGTCCCCATATCGCTCTGTTATCGCACACCTCCCATAGCTTCCCATATATCACTGCGTTTTCGCGCACCTCCTATAGATTCCTCTACATCACTGTGTTTTTGCGCACCTGTCATACCTTCCCCTATATCGTTGTGTTTTCGCGTAGCTCTCATACCTTCCCTATATCAGTGTGTTTTCATGCATCTTGCTTATCTACCCCTATATCCCTGCGTTTTCACTCTCCGCTCATACCATCCTCTATATTGCTGAGTTTTGGTGCACCTCTCATCGCTTCCCCTGTATCGACGTGTTTTCACGCACCTCATATACCTTCATGTGTATCGCCGCGTTTTCGCACACCTCCCATAGCTTCCCCTGTATTACTGAGTTTTCGACCATCTCTCATAACTTCCCCTATATCGCTGTGTGTTCGCGCACCCCTCATACCTTCCCCTATATCGCTCTGTTATCGCGCAACTCCCATAGCTTCCTATATATCGCTGCGTATTCGCGCACCTCCTATAGATCTCTCTATATCACTGTGTTTTCGCACACCTCTCATACCTTCCCCTATATCGTTGTGTTTTCGCGCACCTCTCAAACATTCCCTATATCACTGTGTTTTCATGCATCTTGCATACATACCATCCGTATATCCCTGCGTTTTCACGCTCCGCTCATTCCATCCTCTAATTTCAGAGTTTTCGTACACCTCTCAACGCTTCCCCTGTATCGCCATATTTTCACGCACCTCCCCTTAGCTTCCCCTACATCACTGTTTTCGCGCACCTCTCATAACTTCCCCTATATCACTGTGATTTCGCACTCCGCCCATAGCTTCCCCTATATTGCTGTGTTTTCGCTCACCTCTCATACCTTCCCCTGCATCGTCGTGTTTTCGTGCTCCTCCCATACCTTTTCATACATCGCTGTGTAATCGTGCTCCTTTCATACTTTCTCCTATATCCCCTTGTTTTCACGCACTTCCCATAGCTTCCCCTATATTGCTGTGTTTTCTCACACCCCTCATACCTTCCCCTATATTGCGCTGTTATTGCTCACCTCCCACAGCTTCCCATATATTGCTGCGTTTTCGTGCCCCTCCAATAGATTCCTCTATATCACTGTGTTTTCGCACACCTCTCATACCTTCCCCTATATCGTTGTGTTTTCGCGCACCTCTCATACCTTCCCCTATATCGTGGTGTTATCGTGCACCTCTCATACCTTCCCCTATATCGCTGTGACATCGCGCACTGCCCATAGCTTCCCCTATATTGCTGTTTTCGCTCACCTCTCACACCTTCCCCTTTATCGCCGTCTTTTCGTGCACCTCCCATACCTTCCCCTATATCGCTGTGTTCTCGTACACCTCTTACAGCTTAACATATATTGCAATGTTTTCGTGCACCTCTCATAGAATCCCCCAAATCACTGTGTTTACGCGCACCTCTCATGACTTCCCCTATATCACTGTGTTTTCGTGCACCTCCCATAGAGTCCCCTATATCGCCGTGTTTTTGCTCACCTCTCACAGCTTTGCCTAAATCGCGCATCACTCCTACCTTCACCTTTTCATATGCCGACGTGTTTTCACAAACCTCTCATACTTTCACGTATATCGCCGTGTTTTCGTGCACCTCCCATGACTTCCCCTATATCACTGTGTTTTCGTGCACCTCTCATACCTTCCCCTATATTGCTGTGTTTTCGCTCACCTCTTATCATATAGCTTCCCCTATAACGCCGTGTTTTCCTGCACTTCTCATACCTTCCCCTATATCGATGTGTTTTCACACACCTCTGATACCTTCACGTATATTGCCGTGTTTTCGTGCACCATCCATACCTTCCCCTATATTGCTGTATTGTTGCATAACTCCAATAGTTTCCGTTATATCACGGTTTTCGCGCACCTCTCATACCTTCCCGTACATCGATGTGTTTTCGTACTCCTCTCATACTTTCTCCTATATTGCCGTGTTTTCACGCACCTCCCATAGCTTCCCCTACATCGCTGTGTTTTCTCGCACCCCTCATACCTTCCCCATGTCGCTCTGTTTTCGTGCACCTCCCACAGCTTCCCACATATCGCTGCGTTTTCGTGCACCTTCTATAGATTCCTCTATATCACTGTGTTTTCGCACACTTCTCATACCTCCCCTTATATCATTGCGTTTTCGCGCACCTCTCATACTTTCCCCTATATCGCCGTGTTTTCGTGCACCACCCATACCTTCCCCTATATCGCTGTGGTTTCGCGCACCTCCCATAGATTCCCCTATATCGCTGTGTTTTTGCACACCTCTCATACCGTTCCCGATATCGCCCTGTTTTCACGCACCTCCCATAGTTTCCCATATATCGCAGTGTTTTCCCGCACCTCTCATACCTTCCCCTTTTTCACTGTGTTTTCGTGCACCTCTCATAGCTTCCCTCAAATTGCTCTTTTCACAGACCTCTCATATAATCATCTATATCACCATGTTTTTGCGCACCTCCCATAGCTTCCCCTATATCACTGCTGTTTTCGCGCACCTCTCATACCTTCCTCTATATCGCCGTGTTTTCGTGCACCTCCCATACCTTCCCCTATATCGCTGTGTTTTCGTGCACCTCCCATAGAGTCCCCTATACCGCTGTGTTTTCGCACACCCCTCATACCTTCCCCTATATCGCTCTGTTATCGCGCACCACCCATAGATTCCCATATATCGTTGCTTATTTGCGCACCTCCTATAGATTCCTCTGTATCACTGTGTTTTTGCGCACCTCTCATACCTTTCCCTATATCGCCGTGTTTTCATGCACCACCCTTACCTTCCACTGTATCGCTGTGATTTTGTACAACTCCCATAGATTCTCCTATGTCTCTGTGTTTTTGCGCACCTCGCATACCTTCCCCTATATCGACGTGTTTTCACGCAACTCTCATATCTTCTTGTATATCGCTGTGTTTTCGTGTACCTCTCATACCTTCCCTATATCACTATGTTTTTGCGCACCTTTCATACCTTCCCCTATATCGACGTGTTTTCGCAGACTTCTCATCCCTTCCCCGATATTGCTGTGTTTTAGCGCACTTCTGATACCTTCCCCGTATGACTGTGTTTTCACGCACCTCCATAACTTCCCTTATGTCTCTGTACTCTTCTGCACCTCTCATCACTTCCCCTATATAGCTCTGCTTTCGCACACCTCCCATAGCTTCCCGTACATCGCTGTGTTTTTGCTCACCACTCATACCTTCCCCCATATTGCACTGTTTTCAAGCACCTCCCATAGTTTCCCATATAGCGCCATGTTTTCGTGCACCTCTCATACTTTCCACCTATATCGCTATGTAATCGCACACCACCCATTGCTTCCCATTTTTCGCCCTGCTTACGCGCACCTCTCACAGCTTCCTATATATTGCGATGTTTTCGCGCACCTCTCATAGCTTCCCCCAAATCGCTGTGTTTTCGCGTTCCTCTCATACCTTCCCCTATGTCGCTCTGTTTTCATGCACCTCCCATACCTTCCAATATATCGCTGGTTTTTCGCGCACCTCTCACACCTTCCACTATATTGCTTTTCCTTTTTTGCTGTGTTTTCGCTCACCTCTCATAGCTTCCCCTATACCACCTATTTTTCACGCACATCTAATTACTTCCCCTTTATCGCTGTGTTATCGAGCAGCTCACATAACTTCCCCTATATTGCTATGTTTTCAGGGACCTTCCATAGCTTCCCATTTTTCACCATATTTTCGCGCACCTCTCATAGCTTCCCATATATTGCGATGTTTTCACGGACCTCTCATAGATTCGCCAAAGTTGCCGTGCTTTTGCGCACCTCCCATAGCTTCCTCCATATTGCAGTGTTTTCTCACACATCTCATACATTCCCCTATATCGCTGTGTTTTCACTCACCTCTCATCCCGTCCCCGATATCACTGTGATTTCGCGCACCTTCCAAGGCTTCCTCTATATCCCTGTGCTTTCGCTCACCTCTCATAGCTTCCGCTATATCACCGAGTTTTCGTGCACCTCTCATATCTTGCCCTATGTCGCTGTGCTCTTGTGCACCTCTCTTCACTTCCTCTATATCGCCCTGTTTTCACGGACCTCCCATAGCTTCCCATTTTTCGCCGTGTTTTCGCGCACCTCTCATAGCTTCCCATTTATTGCGATGATTTTGCACACCTCTCATAGATTCCCCCAAATCGCTGTGTTTTTGCGCACCTCTCATAGCTTCCCATATATCGCCATGTTCTGGCACACCTCACATAGCTACCCCTACATCGATGTGTTTTCGCGCACCTTTCATACCTTCTCCTATATCGCCGTGCGTTCACGCACCTCCCATAGCTTCCCCTATATTGCTGTGTTTTCTCACACTTCTCATAACTTTCCCATTCTCGCTTTGTTTTTGTGCACCTCCCATAGCTTCCCATATATCACTGTGTTTTCTCGCACTTCTCATACCGTCCACTATACCGTTATGTTTTCGCACATCTCTCGTAGCTTGCCCTATATCGATGTGTGTTCGCGTACCTCTCATAACTTCCCCTATTTCGCTGTGTTTTCACGCAGCTCGCATAGCTTCCACTATATCATTGTGTTTTCACGCACCTCTCATACCTTCACGTATATCGCTGTGTATTCGCGCACCTCTAATAGCTTCCCCTATATGGCCGTGTATTTGCACATATCGCATAGCTTCCCCTATATCGTTGTGTTCTCGCGCACCTCCCATACCTTCCACTCTATCGCTGTATTTTCGCGCACCTCTCATAGCTTTCTATATATTGCAATTTTTCGCGCACCTCTCATAGCTTCCCCCGAATCGCTGCGTTTTCGTACACCTCGCATAGCTTTCTATATATTGCAATTTTTCTGCGCACCTCTCATAGCTTCCCCTATATCGCCGTATTTTCACGCACCTCGCATAGTTTCCCATATATCGCCATGTTTTCGCACACCTCCCATACCTTCCCCTTTTTTGCTGTGTTATTGCACACCTCTCGTAGCTTCCCCTCTACCGCTGTGTTCTCGAGTACCCCTCATAGCTTACATATATTGCAATGTTTTCGCGAACGTCGCATAGCTTCCCCTATATCGCCGTGTTTTAACGCACCTCTCATACCTTCCCCTACATCTCTGTGTTTTCGCGCACCTCTCATTCCTTCTCCTATATCACCATGTTCTCATGCACCTCCCATAGCTTCCCCTATATCACTGTGTTTTCTCACACCTCTCATACCTTCCCCTATATCACTGTGTTTTCTCACACCTCTCATACCTTCCCCTATATCGCCGTGTTTTCCCGCACCTCACGTAGTTTCCCCAATATCATTGTGTTTTTGCTCACCTGTTATAGCTTCCCTTATATCGCTGTGTTTTCACGCACCTCTCATATCTTCCACTATATCACTGTGTTTTCGCGCACGTCCCATAACTTCCCGTACTTCGCTGTATTTCTGCAAACCTCCCTTATCTTCCCATATATCGCCGTGTTTTCGCACACCTCCCATAGGTTTCCCTGTAAGACTGTGTTTTCGCGCACCTCTCATCCCTTCCCCTATATCGCTGTGTCATCGCACACCTCTCATAGCTTCCCCTATATCGGTGTGATTTTGCGCACCTCTCATAGCTTCCCATCTACCGCTGCGTTCTAGTGCACTTCTCATACCTTCCCCTATATCGCTGTGTTTTTGCTTACCTCTCATAGCTGCCACTATATCGCCATATTTTCGCACAGCTCTCATACCTTCCCCTATAGAGATGCGTTTTCCCTCACCTCTCGTAACTTCCCTTATCTCGCTGTGTTTTGGCGCACCTTCCATAGCATCCCCCATAACGCTGTGTTTGGCGCTCCTCCCATAGCTTCCCCTCTATCGCTGTGTTTCTGCTCACCTCTCATAGCTTTACATATATCGCCGAGTTCTCGCGCACCTTTCATACCTTCCCCTTTTTAGCCGAGTTTACGCTCATCTCTCGTACTTTCTCCTAAATCGCTGTGTTTTCGCGCACCTCCTATACCTTCCTCTATATCGCTGTGTTTTCGCGCACCTCTCATACCTACCTCTATATCACTGTTTTCATGCACCTTGCATACCATCTCATACCTCTCATCGCTTCCCCTATATTGATGTGTTTTCACACACCTCTCATTCCTTCACGTATATCGCCGTGTTTTCGCGCACCTCCCATAGCTTCCCCTATAGCGCTGTGTTTTCGCGCACCTCTCATAGCTGTCTCAAAATCTCTCTGTTTTCACGCACCTCTCGTAGCTTCCCCATATCGATTTGTTTTCGCACACCTCTCATACCATCCCCTATATCGCCGTGTTTTCGCGCACCTCTCATAGCTTCCCCTATATCACTGTGTTTTCACCGGCCTCTCATACCTTCCTCTATATCGCTTTTTTTTCGCGCACCTCGCATTGCTTCCCCTACATCATTATGTTTTCGCGCATGTCTCATACCTTCAACTATATTGATGTGTTTTCACGCACCTCTCGTAGCTTCCCCAATATCGATGTGTTTTCGCGCACCTCTCATACATTCCTCTATATCACTGCGTTTTCACGCACCTCTCATAGCTTCCCCCAAATCTTTTCTTTTTAAGTATTTTTATTGAATTAGTACACAAAAGGTAAACCATATAGGCACTGATACACCGTTGCAATATAACTTTACAAGAGATACACAAAAAAAAAGTAAGTACAAACAGTGCAGTTTAGACTTAAAATAACCAGGTAATATAATAGATATAGGGGAAGCAATGGCAGGTACGTGAAAACACCACGACATAGGAGAAGTTATGAGAGGTGCGCGAAAAGACAGTGATATATGGGAAGCTATGGGAGGTGTGTGAAAACATGGCGATATAGGCACAGCTGTGAGAGGTCAGCAAAAACTCAGCCATATAGGGGAAGATATGAGAGGTGCGAGAAAACAGCGATATAGGGGAAGCTATGAGAGGTGCGAGAAAACACAGCGATTTGGGGTAAGCTATGAGAACACATTGATATAGGGGAAGGTATGATAGGCACGTGAAAACACAGCGATGTAGCGGAACCTATGGAAGGTGCATGAAAACACAGTGATATAGGGGAAGTTATGAGAGGTGCGCGAAAACACAGCGATTTAGGGGAATCTATCAGAGGTGTGCGGAAAACAGCGATATAGGGGAAGCTAAGCGAGGTGCGCAAAATCAAACCAATATACAGGAAGGTATGAGCAGTGCGCGAGAACATGGAGATGTAGGGGAATGTATGAGAGGTGTGCAAAAACACAGCAATATAAGGGAAGTTATGAGAGGTGAGAGAAATCGCACCTCTATAGGGGAAGGTATGAGAGGTGCGCGAGAGCACAGCGGTAGAGTGGAAGCTATGAGAGGTGCGTGATAACACAGCGATAAAGGGGAAGGGATGAGAGGTGCGCAAAAACACAGTCTTATAGGGGAACCTATGGGAGGTGCGCGAAAACACGACTATATATGGGAAGATATGAGAGGTGCGTGAAAACACAGTGATATAGGGGAAGCCATGGGATTTGCGCGACAACATAGCGATATAGGGGAAGGTATGTGAGGTGCGGAAAACACGGCGATATAGGGGAAGCTATGAGAGGTGCGAGAAAACACAGCGATTTGGGGGAAGCTATGACAGGTGTGCGAAAACATCGCAATATATGGAAGCTATGAGAGGTGCGTGAGAACACAACGGTAGAGGGGACGCTACGAGAGGTGCACAAAAACACATCAATATAGTTGGAGGTATGAGAAGTGCACGAAAACACAAGGATTTAGGGGAAGCAATGTGAGGTGCGCGAAAACACAGCAATATAGGGGAAGGTATGAGAGGCCGGTGAAAACACAGCAATATATGGGAAGCTATGGGAGGTGCGCTAAAACACAGAGCTTTTGGGAAAGCTTTGAGAGGTGCACAAGAACACAGCACTATAGGGGAAGGTATGGGATGTGCGCGAAAACACAGCGATATAGTTGAAGGTATGAGAGGTGCGCGAAAACATGGCGATATAAGAGAATGTATGAGAGGTGCGCGTAAATACAGCGATACAGCAGAATGTATGAGATGTGCGCAAAAGCACAGCAATATAGGGGAAGCTATGGGAGGTGCGGAAAAACATAGCAATATATGGGAAGGTATGGAACGTGCGCGTAAACACAGCGATATAGTTGAAGGTATGAGAGGTGCGCGAAAACACGGCGATACAGGGGAAGTTTTGAGAGGTGATAGAAAACACAGCTGTATAGGGGAAGTTATGCGAAGATCGCCAAAACACGGCGATATAGGGGCAGCTGTAAGAGGTGAACGAAAATACAGCGATATAGGGGAAGCTATGCGAGGTGAGCAAAAACACAGCGATTTAGGGGAATCTATGAAAGGTGCGCGAAACACAGCGATATAGGGGAAGTATGCGAGGTGCGCAAACTCACACCAATATACAGGAAGGTATGAGCACTGCGCGAAAACATGGAGATGTAGGAGAATGTATGAGAGGTGTGCGAAAACAGGGCGATATAAGGGAAGTTATGAGAGGTGAGAGAAAACGCACCTCTATAGGGGAAGATATGAGATCTGCGCAAAAATATGGCGATATAGTGGCAGCTATGAGAGGTGAGCAAAAACACAGTCTTATAGGGGAAACTATGGGAGGTGCACGAAAACACGATGATATATGGGAAGTTATGAGAGGTGCGCGAAAACACATCGATATAGGAGAAGCTACGAGAGGTGCGCGTAAACACAGCGATATAGTGGAAGGTATGAGAGGTATGCGAAAACACAGCAATATATGGGAAGCTATGGGAGGTGCACGAAAAACAGAGTAATATAGGGGAAGGTATGAAGGGTGCAAGAAAACACGGCAATATAGGGGAAGCTACAGGAGGTGCACGAAAACATAGCGATATATGGGAAGCTATGAGAGGTGCACGAAAACATGGCGAAAAATGGGAAGCTACAGGAGGTGCACAAAAAAAGAGTAATATAGGGGAAGGTATGAGAGGTGCGAGAAAACACAGCGATATAGGGGAAGCTATGTGAGATGCGTGAAAACACGGCGTTATGGGAGAAATTATGAGAGGTGGGAGAAAACTCAGCGATATATGGGAAGCCAGGGGAGGTGCACGACAACAGAGAGATATAGGGGAAGGTAGCAGAGGTGCGAGAAAACACAGCGATATTGGGGAAGCTGTGGGAGGTGTGCGAAAACATGGCAATATAGGGGACGCTATATGAGGTGCGTGAAAACACAGCGATCTGGAGGAAGCTATGAGAGGTGTGCGAAAATATCGCCATATATGGCAAGCTATGAGAGGTGTGCCAAAACAGCGATATAGCGGAAGCAGTGGGAGGTACGCGAAAACACAGCAATATCGGGGAAGGTATGAAAGCTGTTTGAAAACAAAGCGATATAGGGAAAAATGTGAGAGGTGCGCGAAAACGCGGCGATATAGGGAAAGGTATCAGAGGTGTGCGAAAACACAATGATATTGGGGAAGCTATGGGAGGTGCGGGAAAACACAGCGATACAGGAGAAGCTATGAGAGTTGCACAAAAACACAGTGACTTGGGGAAAGTGATGAGAGGTGTGGGAAAACATCGCAATATAGGGGAAGCCATGTGAGGTGCGCGAAAAAACAGCAAAAAATGGGAAGCTATGGGAGGTGCGTGAATACACAGCGATATAGGAGAAGGTGTGAGATGTGGCGAAAACGCATCGATATAGTGGAAGGTATGAGTGGTGCGCGAAAGCACAACGATATAGGGGTAGGTATACGAGGTGCGCGAAAACACAGCGATATAGGGGAAGATATGAGAGGCCTGCAAAAACACGCATTACAGGGGTAGGTATGAGAGGTACGCGAAAACACATCAATACCAGGGAAGCTACGAGAGGTGCGTGAAAGCACATCGATACAGGGGAAGGTATAGAAACATAGAAACATAGAAAATAGGTGCAGGAGTAGGCCATTCGGCCCTTCGAGCCTGCACCGTCATTTATTATGATCATGGCTGATCATCCAACTCAGAACCCCGCCCCAGCCTTCCCTCCATACCCTCTGATCCCCGTAGCCACAAGGGTCATATCTAACTCCTTCTTAAATATAGTCAATGAACTGGCCTCAACTGTTTCCTGTGGCAGAGAATTCCACAGATTCACCACTCTCTGTGTGAAGAAGTTTTTCCTAATCTCGGTCCTAAAAGGCTTCCCCTTTATCCTCAAACTGTGACCCCTTATTCTGGACTTCCCCAACATCGGGAACAATCTTCCTGCATCTAGCCTGTCCAATCCCTTTAGGATTTTATACGTTTCAATCAGATCCCCCTTCAATCTTCTAAATTCCAACGAGTACAAGCCCAGTTCATCCAGTCTTTCTTCATATGAAAGTCCTGCCATCCCAGGAATCAATCTGGTAAACCTTCTCTGTACTCCCTCTATGGCAAGGATGTCTTTCCTCAGATTAGGGGACCAAAACTGCACACAATACTCCAGGTGTGGTCTCACCAAGGCCTTGTACAACTGCAGTATTACCTCCCTGCTCCTGTACTCGAATCCTCTCGCTATAAATGCCAGCATACCATTCACCTTTTTCACCACCTGCTGTACCTGCATGACCACTTTCAATGACTGGTGTATAATGACACCCAGGTCTCGGTGCACCTCCCCTTTTCCTAATCGGCCACCAATCAGATAATAATCTGTTTTCCTATTTTTGCCACCAAAGTGGATAACTTCACATTTATCCACATTAAATTGCATCTGCCATGAATTTGCCCACTCACCCAACCTATCCAAGTCACTCTGCATCCTCTTAGCATCCTCCTCACAGCAAACACTGCCACCCAGCTTCGTGTCATCTGCAAACTTGGAGATGCTGCATTTAATTTCCTCATCCAAGTCATTAATATATATTGTAAACAACTGGGGTCCCAGCACTGAGCCTTGCGGTACCCCACTAGTCACCGCCTGCCATTCCGAAAAGGTCCCGTTTATTCCCACACTTTGCTTCCTGTTTGCTAACCAATTCTCCATCCACATCAATACCTTACCCCCAATGTCGTGTGCTTTAAGTTTGCACACTAATCTCCTGTGTGGGACCTTGTCAAAAGCCTTTTGAAAATCCAAATATACCACATCCACTGGTTCTCCCCTATCCACTCTACTAGTTACATCCTCAAAAAATTCTATGAGATTCGTCAGACATGATTTTCCTTTCACAAATCCATGCTGACTTTGTCCGATGATTTCACCGCTTTCCAAATGTGCTGTTATCACATCTTTGATAACTGACTCCAGCAGTTTCCCCACCACCGACGTTAGGCTAACCGGTCTATGATTCCCTGGTTTCTCTCTCCCTCCTTTTTTAAAAAGTGGGGTTACATTAGCCACCCTCCAATCCTCAGGAACTAGTCCAGAATCTAACGAGTTTTGAAAAATTATCACTAATGCATCCACTATTTCTTGGGCTACTTCCTTAAGCACTCTAGGATGCAGACCATCTGGCCCTGGGGATTTATCTGCCTTCAATCCCTTCAATTTACCTAACACCACTTCCCTACTAACAAGTATTTCGCTCAGTTCCTCCATCTCACTGGACCCTCTGTCCCCTACTATTTCTGGAAGATTATTTATGTCCTCCTTAGTGAAGACAGAACCAAAGTAATTATTCAATTGGTCTGCCATGTCCTTGCTCCCCATAATCAATTCACCTGTTTCTGTCTGCAGGGGACCTACATTTGTCTTTACCAGTCTTTTCTTTTTTACATATCTATAAAAGCTTTTACAGTCAGTTTTTATGTTCCCTGCCAGTTTTCTCTCATAATCTTTTTTCCCCTTCCTAATTGAGAGGTGCACGAAACAAAACGATATAGGGGTAGGTATGCGAAGGTGCGCAAACACATATCGATCTACTTGAAGGCATGAGAGGTGCGCGAAAATAACAAAATAGGGGAAGCTATGTAAGGTGCGTGAAAACACATCGATATATGGGTAGCTATGAGAGGTGCCAGAAAACAAATCAATATAGGGGAAGCTACGGGAGGTGCGCAAAATCACAGCGATATCAGGGAAGCTATGGGATGTGTGCGAAAGCACAGCGATACAGGGGAAGATATAAGAGGTGCACGAAAAGACAGCCATGTTGGGGAATCTATGGAAAGGTGCGCAAAAACACAGCGATAATTGGAAGGTATGGGAGGTGCGCAAAAACACAGCGCTATAGTAGAAGATATGAGAGGTGCACGAAATCACAGCGTTATCGGGGAATCTAAGGGAGGTGCGCGAAAACACGGCGATGTAGGGGAAGCTATGTGAGGTGCACCAGAACACTGCAATATGGGGGAAGATATGAGAGGTGCACAAAAACACATCAATACAGGGGAAGCTACGAGAGGTGCGCAAAATCACATCGATATAGTGGAAGGTATGAGAGGTGCACAAAAACACAACGACATAGGGGCCGGTTTGCGAGGTGCGCAAAGACACATCGATATAGGGGAAGCTATGAGAGGTGCGCGAAAACACGGCGCTATAGGGGATGGGATAAGAGGTGCGCGAGAACACATGAATACAGGGGAAGCTTCGAGAGGTGCGCGAACACATCGATATAGTGTAAGGTATGAGAGGTGCGCAAAAACTCAAAGATATAGTGGAAGGTATGCGAGGTGCGCGAAATCACAGCGATATAGGGGAAGCTATGAGAGGTGCGTGAAAACACGGCGATATAGGGGAAGCTATGAGAGAGGAGCGTTATCTCAGCGATATATGGGAAGCCATGGGAAGTGCACGACAGCAGAGTGATATAGGGGAAGGTATCAGAGGAGTGAGAAAACGTAGCGATATATATGGGAAGCTATGGGAGGTGTGCGAAAACATGGCGATCTAGGAGACGCTATGTGAGGTGCGCGAAAACACAGCGATCTAGGGGAATTTATGAGAGGTGTGCGAAAACATCGCCATAGATGGCAAGCTATGAGAGGTGTGTGAAAACAGCGATATAGCGGAAGATATATATATCTTAACAAGATAAGAGCCCATGGAATTTCAGGAAAGTTACATACGTGGATAGAGTTTTGGCTGATTGGCAGGAAACAGAGAGTAGGAATAAAGGGATCCTATTCTGGTTGGCTGCCGGTTACCAGTGGTGTTCCACAGGGATCAGTGTTGGGGCCGCTTCTTTTTACATTGTACATCAACGATTTGGGTTATGGAATAGATGGCTTTGTGGCTAAGTTTGCTGACGATACGAAGGTAGGTGGAGGGGCTGGTAGTGCTGAGGAAGCGGAGAGTCTTCAGAGAGACTTGGGTAGATTGGAAGAATGGGCAGAGAAGTGGCAAAGAAGTACAATGTTGGAAAATGTATGGCTATGCACATTGGCAGAAAAAATAAACGGGCAGACTATTATTTAAATAGGGAAAGAATTCAAAGTTCTGAGATGCAACGGGACTTGGGAATGCTCGTATGGGATTCCCTTAAAGTTAACCTCCAGGTTGAGTCAGTAGTGAAGAAGGTGAATGCAATGTTGGCATTCATTTCTAGAGGAACAGAGTATAGGAGCAGGGATGTGATGTTGAGGCTCTATAAGGCGCTGGTGAGACCTCACTTGGAGTACTGTGGGCAGTTTTGGTCTCCTTATTTAAGAAAGGATGTGCTGACTTTGGAAAGGGTACAGAGAAGGTTCACTAGAATGATTCCAGGAATGAGAGGGTTAACATATGAGGAACGTTTGTCCGCTCTTGGACTGTATTCTTTGGAGTTTAGAAGAATGAGGGGAGACCTCATAGAAACATTTCGAATGTTAAAAGGCATGGACAGAGTGGATGTGGTAAAGTTGTTTCACATGATGGGGGAGTCTAGTACGTGAGGGTATGACTTAAGGATTGAAGGGCACCCTTTCAGAACAGAAATGCGAAGAAATTTTTTTAGTCAGAGGGTGGTGAATCTATGGAATTTATTGCCACGGGCAGCAGTGGAGGCCAAGTTATTGGGTGTATTTAAGGCAGAGATTGATAGGTATCTGAGTAGCCAGGGCATCAAAGGTTATGGTGAGAAGGCGGGGGAGTGGGACTAATTAGGAGAAAATGGATCAGCTCATGATAAAATGGCGGAGCAGACTCAATGGGCCGAATGGCCTACTTCTGCTCCTTATGGTCTTATGGTATGGGACATGCGCGAGAACACAGTGATATCATTGAAGGTAAGAGAGGTGCGCTAAAACACAGCGATGTAAGAGAGTGTATGAGAGGTGCGCGAAAACATAGCAATATAGGGGAAGTTATGAGAGGTGAAAGAAAACATAGCGATATAGTGGAAGCTATGGGAGGTATGGGAAAACACAGCAATATAGGGGAAGCTATGGGAGGTATGCGAAAACACAGCGGGATAGGGGAAGCTATGAAAGCTGCTCGATAACACAGCGACATAGGGAAAGATGTGAGAGGTGCGCGAAAACGCAGCGATATATGGGAAGCTACGAGAGGTACGCGAAAACAGAGCGATATAGGGGAAGGTATCAGAGGTGAAAGAAAACACAGCAATATAGTGGAAGCTATGCGAGGTGCGTGAAAAGACGGAGATATAGGAGAAGAAATCAGAAATGCGCGAAAACACAGAGATGTAGGGGAAGCTATGAAAGGTCTGCGAAAAACGCGTTATAGGGGCAGGTATGAAAGGTGCGCAAAAACACATCGATACAGGGGAAGGTATGAGAGGAGGACAAAAACAGGACATAGGGGAAGGTATGCGAGGTGCGTGAAAACACGGCGATCTAGGGGAAGGTATGAGAGGTGCGCGAAAACACAGCGATATAGGGGAAGCCATGGGAGGTGTGTGACAACGGAGCAATATAGGGGAAGGTAACAAAGGTGCGAGAAGACACAGCGATATAGGGGAAGCTATGGGAGGTGCATGAAAACATGGCGATATAGGGCAAGCTCTGTGAGGAGCATGAAAACACAGCGATCTAGGGGAAGGTATGACAGGTTTGTGAAAATATAGCAATATATGGCAGGCTATGAGGGGTGTGCGAAAACAGCAAAAAAGCGGAAGCTATGGGAGGTATGCAAAAACACAGCAATATAGGGGAAGCTATGAGAGCTACTTCATGACACAGCGATATAGGGGTAGATGTGAGAGGTACGCGAAAAGACTGCAATCTAGGGGAAACTATAAGAGGTGAGCGAAAACACAGTGATATACGGGAAGGTATCAGAGGTGTGTGAAAACACAATGATATTGGGGAAGCTATGTGAGGTGCGGGAAAACACAGCAATATAGGAGAAGCTATGAGAGGTGCGCAAAAGCACAGCCATATTGGGGAAGCTATGGGAGGTGCGCGAAAACACAGCAATATACGGGATGCTCTGAGACGTGCGCGAAAACACATCGATATAGGGGTAGGTATGCGAGGTGCATGAAAATACAGTGATATATGGGAAGCTATGGGAGGTGCGTGAAAACACGGCGATATAGGGGAAGGTATGAGAGGTGCGCGAAAACACAGCGATATAGGGGAAGCTATAAGAGGTGCCAGAAAACAAAGTGATATAGGGGCAACTATGGATGGTGCGCAAACACACATCGATGTACCTGAAGGTATGAGAGATGCGCGAGAAAAAACGATATAGAGGAAGCGATGCGAGGTACGCGAAAGCACAACGATATAGGGGAAGCTATGAGAGGTGCCAGAAAACACAGCGATGTAGGGGAACCTATGGGAGGTGCATAATAACAGAGCGATATGGGGGAAGGTATGAGAGGTGCGAGAAAACAAGGCGATATAGGAGAAAGTAAGAGAGGTGCACGAAAACACAGCGATATAGGGGAAGCCATGGGAGGTGTGTGACAACGGAGCGATATAGGGGAAGGTAACAGAGGTGCGAGAAGACACAGCGATATAGGGGAAGCTATGGGAGGTGCATGAAAACATGGCGATATAGGGCAAGCTCTGTGAGGAGCGTGAAAACACAGCGATCTAGGGGAAGGTATGAGAGGTTTGTGAAAATATAACAATATATGGCAAGCTATGACGGGTGTGCGAAAACAGCGAGAAAGCGGAAACTATGGGAGGTATGCAAAAACACAGCAATATAGGGGAAGCTATGAGAGCTGCTTCATGACACAGCGATATAGGGGTAGATGTGAGAGGTACGCGAAAAGACGGCGATCTAGGGGAAGCTATAAAAGGTGAGCAAAAACACAGCAATATACGGGAAGGTATCAGAAGTGTGCGAAAACACAATGATATTGGGGAAGCTATGTGAGGTGCGGGAAAACACAGCAATATAGGAGAAGCTATGAGAGGTGCGCGAAAGCACAGCCATATTGGAGAAGCTATGGGAAGTACACGAAAACACAGCGATAATGGGACGGTATGGGAGGTGCACGACAACAGAGCGATATAGGAGAAGGTTTCAGAGGTGCGAGAAAACACAGCGATATAGGGGAAGCTATGGGAGGTGCGCGAAAACACTGCAATATACGGGATGTTCTGAGACGTGCGCGAAAACACAGCGATATAGGGGTAGGTATGCAAGGTGCGTGAAAACAGTGATATATGGGAAGCTATGGGAGGTGCGTGAAAACACGGCGATATAGGCACACCTGTGAGAGGTCAGCAAAAACACAGCGATTTAGGGGAAGGTATGAGAGGTGCGCAAAAACAGAGAAATATAGGGGAACGATGTGAGGTGTGCGAAAACACAGCGATACAGGGGAAACTATGAGAGGTGCGCGTAAACAGTGATTTGGTGGAAGCAATGAGAGGTGCACGAAAACATTGCAATATATGGAAAGCTATGAGAGGTGCACGAGAACACAGTGATATTGGGGAAGGTATGATAGGCACGCGAAAACACAGCGATGTAGGGGAACCTATGGGAGGTGCATGAAAACACGGCGATATTGGGGAATTTATGAGAGATGAGTGAAAATACATCGACATAGGCGAGGCTACGAGAAGTGCGCGGAAACGCAGCGATATAATGGAAGGTATGAGAGGTGCGCGAAAACACAGCGATATAGGGGAAGCTATGAGAGCTGCGCGAAAATGCAGTGATATAGGGGAAGGGATGAGAGGTGCACGAGAACACATCGATACAGGGGAAGCTATGAGAGGTGCGCGAACACATCGACTTAGTTGAAGCTGTGAGAGGTGCGTGAGAACATGGTGATATAGGGGAAGCTATCAGAGGGGAGTGTTATCTGAGCAATATATGGGACGGTATGAGAGGTGCACAAAAACACAACGATATAGGGGAAGCTATGGGAGGTGCGCGAAAACATAGCGATATAGGGAAAGCTATGAGAGGTGCATGAAAACGCAGTGATATATGGGAGGATACGGGAGGTGCACGAAAACAGAGCGACATAGGGGAAGGTATGAGAGATGCAAGAAAACAAGGCGATATAGGAGAAAGTATGAGAGGTGCACGAAAACACAAGCGATATATGGGAAGCCATGGGAGGTTTGCGACAACGGAGCGAAATAGGGGAACGTAACAGAGGTGCGAGAAGACACAGCGAAATAGGGGAAACTATGGGAGGTGTACGAAAACATGGCGATATAGCGGAAGCTCTGTGAGGAGAGTGAAAACACAGTGATCTAGGGGAAGCTATGAGAGGTTTGCGAAAATATGGCAATATATGGCAAGCTATGAGAGGTGTGCCAAAACAGCGAGAAAGCGAAAGTTATGGGAGGTATGCAAAAACACAGCAATATAGGGGAAGCTATGAGAGCTGCTTGATAACACAGCGATATAGGGGTAGATGTGAGAGGTGCGCGAAAAGACGGTGATCTAGGGGAAGCTATAAGAGGTGAGCGAAAACACAGCTATATACGGGAAGGTATCAGAGTTGTGCGAAAACACAATGATATTGGGAAAGCTATGTGATGTGCAGGAAAATACTGCAATCGAGGAGAAGCTATGAGAGGTGCTCGGAAGCACAGCCATATTGGGGAAGCTATGGGAAGTGCACGAAAACACGGCGATAATGGGACGGTATGGGAGGTGCACAGCAACAGAGCGATATAGGGGAAGGTTTCAGAGGTGCGTGAAAACACAGCAATATAGGGGAATCTATGGGAGGTGCATGGAAACACAGCAATATAGGGGAAGCTCTGAGACGAGCGCGTAAACACAGCGATATAGGGGTAGGTATGCGAGGTGCGTGAAAACATAGTGATATATGGGAAGCTATGGGAGGTGCGCGAAACACGGCGATATAGGCACAGCTGTGAGAGGTTAGCAAAAACACAGTGATATAGGGGAAGGTATGAGAGGTGCGCGAAAACACAACAACATAGGGGACCTATGCGAGGTGTGCGAAAACACAGCGATATACTGGAAGCTATGAGAGGCGCGTGAAAACACAGTGATTTGGGGGGAAGCTATGAGAGGTGTACGAAAGCATTGCAATATATGGAAAGCTATGAGAGCTGCACGAGAACACAGTGATATAGGGGAAGGTATGATAGGCACTCGAAAACAGAGCGATGTAGAGGAAGGTATGAGAGGTGAACGAAAACACAAGGATGGCGGGGAAGCTATGCGAGGTGCGCCAGATGACGGCAATATGTGAGATAATATGGAAGGTACGCAAAAACACAGCGATTTGGGGAAAGCGATGAGAGGTGCGCGAAAACATCGAAATATATGGGAAGCTATGAGAGGTGCGCGAAAACACAGCGATGTAGGGGAATGTATGAGGGTTGCACGAAAACTTAGCGATATATGGGAAGCCAGGGGAGGTACACAACAACAGAGAGACTTAGGGGAAGGTAGCAGAAGTGCGAGAAAACACAGCGATATAGGGGAAGCTATGGAAGATGTGCGAAAACATGGCAATATAGGGGACGCTATGTGAGGTGCGTGAAAACACATGAGAGTTTTCGCGCACCTCTCATGTCTTCACCTAGATCGCTATGTTTTCGCTCCTCTCATTACTTCCCCTATATCGCTGTGTTTTCTCACACCTCTGATACATTCTCCCATATCGCCGTGTATTCGCGTACCTATCATAGCTTCCCCTATATCGCCGTGTTTTCATGCACATCTCATACCGTCTCCTATATCACTGTGTTTTCACGCACATCCCATAGCATCCCCTATAGCGCTGTGCCTTCGTGTACCTCCCATACCTTCCCCGATTTCGCTGTTTTCGTGCACCTCCCATAGCTTTGCCTACATCGCTGTTTTCGCACACAGCCCATAGCTTCACCTTCATTGCTGTGTTATTGCTCACCTCTCATAGCTTCCCCTATATCGCCGTGTTTTCACGCACCTCGCATGTCTTCACCTATATCGCTATGTTTTTGCTCCTATCATTACTTCCCCTATATCGCTGTGTTTTCTCGCACCTCTGATACATTCCCCTGTATTGACATGTTTTCGTGCACCTCTTACAGTTTCCCCTATATTGCCGTGTTCTCGCACACCTCTCATACCTTCCCCTATATCACTGTTTTTTTGCGCACGTCCCATAGCGTCCCCTATATCGCTGTGTTTTCTCGCACCTCTCATACATTCCCCTGTATCGCCATGCTTTCGCGCATGTCCCATAGCTTCCAATATATTGCCCCGTTTTTGCTCACCTCTCATACCTTCCCCTATATCACTGTTTTTTTGCGTACGTCCCATAGCGTCCCCTATATCGCTGTGTTTTCTCGCACCTCTGATACATTCCCCTGTATCGCCGTGCTTTCGCGCATGTCCCATAGCTTCCACTATATTGCCCTGTTTTTGCGCACCTCTCATGTCTTCCCCTATATCACGGTGTTTTCGCGCACCTCTCATACATTCCACTATATCGCACTGTTTTTGCGCACTTCTCATAACTTTCCCCATATCGCTGTGTTTTTATGCACATCTCATAACGTCCTCATATCACTGTGTAGTCGCGCACCTCCCATAGCCTCCCACATATTGCTGTGCCTTCGCGCACTTCTCATACCTTCGCCTATATCGCCCTGTTTTCGCACACTTCCCATTCATTCTCATGTCTCTGTGTTTTTGTGAACCTCTCATACCTTCCCCTATATAGCTGTGTTTTTGCGAACATCCCATAGATTCACCTTTATCACTGTGTTATTGCTCACCTCTCATAGCTTCCACTATATTGTCCTGCTTTCACGCACCTCTCATGTCTTCCACTATATCACTGTGTTTTTGCGCACCTCCCATAGCATCCCCTATACTGCTGTGTCTTCGCACTTCTCTCATACCGTCCACTATATCGCCCTGTTTTCGAGCACCTCCCATACCTCCCCCTATATCGCTGTGTTTTCACGCATGTCTCATAACTTCTCTTATATTGCTGTATTTTTGCGCACCTCTCATAATTTCCCCTATATCGCCGTGTTTTTATGCACATCTCATAACGTCCCCTATATCGCTGTGTATTCGCGCACCTCCCATAGAATCCCCCATATCGCTATGCCTTGTGCACCTCTCATACCATCCACTATATCGCTGTCTTTTCGCGCACATCCCATAGATTCACCTTTATCGCTGTGTTATTGCTCACCTCTCATAGCTTCCCCTATATCGCCGTGTTTTTGCTCACCTCTCATAGCTTCCACTAAATTGTCCTGCTTTCACGCACCTCTCATGTCTTCCCCTATATCACTGTGTTTTCGCGCACCTCCCATAGCATCCCCTATATGGCTGTGTCTTCGCACTCCTCTCATACCTTCCCCTATATCGCCCTGTTTTCGTGCACCTTCCATACCTTCCCCTATATCGCTGTGTTTTCACTCACCTGTCATAACTTCTCCTATATTGCTGTATATTTGCGCACCTCTCATAACTTCCCCTATATCGCCGTGTTTTTATGCACATCTCATAACGTCCCCTATATCGCTGTGTTTTGGCGCACCTCCCATAGCTTCATCTACATCGCTGTTTTCGCGCACAACCCATAGCTTCACCTTGATCGCTGCGTTATTGCTCACCTCTCATAGCTTCCCCTATATCGCCGTGTTTTCA
Source organism: Mobula birostris (assembly GCF_030028105.1). Classification (NCBI taxonomy): domain Eukaryota; kingdom Metazoa; phylum Chordata; class Chondrichthyes; order Myliobatiformes; family Myliobatidae; genus Mobula; species Mobula birostris. The sequence continues at coordinate 41,471 of NW_027276715.1, read as the reverse complement.
CACACCTCGCATGTCTTCACCTATATCGCTATGTTTTTGCTCCTATCATTACTTCCCCTATATCGCTGTGTTTTCTCGCACCTCTGATACATTCCCCTGTATTGACATGTTTTCTCGCACCTCTTACAATTTCCCCTATATTGCCGTGTTCTCGCACACCTCTCATACCTTCCCCTATATCACTGTTTTTTTGCGCACGTCCCATAGCGTCCCCTATATCGCACCTCTGATACATTCCCCTGTATCGCCGTGCTTTCGCGCATGTCCCATAGCTTCCAATATATTGCCCCGTTTTTGCTCACCTCTCATACCTTCCCCTATATCACTGTTTTTTTGCGCACGTCCCATAGCGTCCCCTATATCGCTGTGTTTTCCTCGCACCTCTGATACATTCCCCTGTATCGCCATGCTTTCGCGCATGTCCCATAGCTTCCACTATATTGCCCTGTTTTTGCGCACCTCTCAAGTCTTCCCCTATATCACGGTGTTTTCGCGCACCTCTCATACATTCCACTATATCGCACTGTTTTTGCACACCTCTCATACCTTCCCCCATATCGCTGTCTTTTCACGCACCTCTCATAACTTCTCCTATATTGCTGCATTTTTGCGCACTTCTCATAACTTTCCCCATATCGCTGTGTTTTTATGCACATCTCATAACGTCCTCATATCACTGTGTAGTCGCGCACCTCCCATAGCCTCCCACATAATGCTGTGCCTTCGCGCACTTCTCATACCTTCGCCTATATCGCCCTGTTTTCGCACACTTCCCATTCATTCTCCTGTCTCTGTGTTTTTGTGAACCTCTCATACCTTCCCCTATATAGCTGTGTTTTTGCGAACATCCCATAGATTCACCTTTATCACTGTGTTATTGCTCACCTCTCATAGCTTCCACTATATTGTCCTGCTTTCACGCACCTCTCATGTCTTCCACTATATCACTGTGTTTTTGCGCACCTCCCATAGCATCCCTTATACTGCTGTGTCTTCGCACTTCTCTCATACCGTCCCCTATATCGCCCTGTTTTCGAGCACCTCCCATACCTCCCCCTATATCGCTGTGTTTTCACGCATGTCTCATAACTTCTCTTATATTGCTGTATTTTTGCGCACCTCTCATAATTTCCCCTATATCGCCGTGTTTTTATGCACATCTCATAACGTCCCCTATATCGCTGTGTATTCGCGCACCTCCCATAGAATCCCCCATATCGCTATGCCTTGTGCACCTCTCATACCATCCACTATATCGCTGTCTTTTCGCGCACATCCCATAGATTCATCTTTATCGCTGTGTTATTGCTCACCTCTCATAGCTTCCCCTATATCGCCGTGTTTTTGCTCACCTCTCATAGCTTCCACTAAATTGTCCTGCTTTCACGCACCTCTCATGTCTTCCCCTATATCACTGTGTTTTCGCGCACCTCCCATAGCATCCCCTATATGGCTGTGTCTTCGCACTCCTCTCATACCTTCCCCTATATCGCCCTGTTTTCGTGCACCTTCCATACCTTCCCCTATATCGCTGTGTTTTCACTCACCTCTCATAACTTCTCCTATATTGCTGTATTTTTGCGCACCTCTCATAACTTCCCCTATATCGCCGTGTTTTTATGCACATCTCATAACGTCCCCTATATCGCTGTGTATTCGCGCACCTCCCATAGAATCCCCTATATCGCTGTGCCTTCACGCACCTCTCATATCTTCCCCTATATCACTGTGTTTTCATGCACATCTCATAACGTCCCCTATATCGCTGTGCTCTCTCGCACCTCTGATACATTCCCCTGTATCGCCGTGTTTTCGCGCGCCTCTCATAATTTCCCCTATATCGCTGTGTTTTCATGCAGCTCTCATACCTTCCCCTATATCGCCCTGTTTTTGCTCACTTCCCATAACTTCCCCGATATCGCTGTGTTTTTTGCACACCTCTCATACCTTCCCCTATATCGCTGTCTTTTCGCGCACATCCCATAGATTCAACTTTATCGCTGTGTTATTGCACACCTCTCACAGCTTGCCCTATATCGCCGTGTTTTTGCTCACCTCTCATAGCTTCCCCTATATCGCCGTGTTTTCGCGCACCTCTCATGTCTTCACCTAGATCGCTATATTTTCGCTCCTCTTATTACTTCCCCTATATCGCTGTCTTTTCTCACACCTCTGATACATTCTCCCATATCGCCGTGTTTTCGTGTTCCTCTCATAACGTCCCCTATATCGCTGTGCTTTCTCGCACCTCTGATACATTCCCCTGTATCGCCGTGTTTTCTTGCACTTCTCATAATTTCCCCTATATCGCCGTGTTTTCGCGCACGTACCATAGCGTGCCCCTATAACGCTGTGTTTTCAGGGACCTCTCTTACCTTCCCCTATATTGCCGTGTTTTCATGCACATCTCATAACGTCCCCTATATCGCCCTGTTTTCGCGCACCTCCCATACCTTCCCCTATATCGCTGTATTGTTGCGCACCTCTCATACCTTCCCCTATATCGCTGTGTTTTCACGCACCTCTCATAACTTCTCCTATATCGCTGTGTTTTTTTGCACCTCTTATATCTTCCCTAATATCGCTGCTTCTTCCTGCACATCTCATAACGTCCCCTATATCGCTGTGTATTCACGCACCTCCCATAGCATCCCCTATATCGCTGTGCCTTGTGCACCTCTCATGTCTTCACCTAGATCGCTATGTTTCGCTCCTCTCATTACTTCCCCTATCTCGCTGTGTTTTCTCGCACCTCTGATACATTCCCCTGTATCGCCGTGTTTTCGCGCACCTCTCATAATTTCCCCTATATCGCCGTGTTTTCGCGCATGTCCCATAACGTCCCCTATATCGCTGTGTATTCGTGCACCTCCCATAGATCCCCTATATAACTGTGCCTTCGCGCACCTCTCATGCCTTCCCCTATATCGCTGTGTTTTCACGCACCTCTCATAACTTCTCCTATATTGCTGCATTTTTGCGCAACTCTCATAACTTCCCCTATATCGCTGTGTTTTTATGCACATCTCATAACGTCCCCTATATCACTGTGTAGTCGCGCACCTCCCATAGCCTCCCACATATTGCTGTGCCTTCGCGCACTTCTCATACCTTCACCTATATCGCCCTGTTTTCGCACACTTCCCATTCATTCTCCTATGTCGCCTTGCTTTTGTGAACCTCTCATACCTTCCCTAATATCGCTGCGTTTTCATGCACCTCATAACATCCCGTATATCGCTGTGTATTCACGCACCTCCCATAGCATCCCTTATATCGCTGTGCCTTGCGCACCTCACATACCGTCCCCTATATTGCCGTGTTTTCACGCACCTCTCATAGCTTCCCCTATATCGCTGTGTTTTTGTACACCTCTCATACCTTCCCCTATATCGCTGTGTTTTCATGCACCTCTCATGGCTTCCCCAATATCGCCGTGTATTCATGCACATATCGTACTGTCCCCTTTATCGCTGTGTTTTCACACACCTCCCATAGCGTCCCCTATATCGCTGTGTTTTCGCGCACCTCTCATACCTTCCCCTGTATCACTGTGTTTTCACGCACCTCTAATAACTTCTGCTATATCGCTGTATTTTTGTGCACATCTCATACCTTCCCCTATATTGATGTGTTTTCATGCAAATCTCATAACGTCCCCTATATCGCCCTGTTTTCGCGCACCTCCCATACCTTCCCGTATATCGCTGTATTATTGTGCACCTCTCATACCTTCCCCTATATCACTGTGTTTTCACGCACCTCTCATAACTTCTCCTATATCGCTGTACTTTTGCGTACATCTCACACCTTCCCCTATATTGCCGTGTTTTCATGCACATCTCATAATGTCTCCTATATCGCTGTGCATTCGCGCACATCCCGTAGCATCCCCTATATCACTGTGCCTTCGCGCACCTCTCATACCTTCCCCTATATCGCCCTGTTTTCGCACACCTCTCTTACCTTCCCCTATATCACTGTGTTTTCACGCACCTCTCATAAATTCTCCAATATTGCTGCATTTTTGCGCACCTCTCATAACTTCCCCCATATCGCTGTGTTTTTATGCACATCTCATAACGTCCCCTATAGCACTGTGTAGTCGCGCACCTCCCATAGCCTCCCACATATTGCTGTGCCTTCGCGCATTTCTCATACCTTCGCCTATATCGCCCTGTTTTCGCACACTTCCCATTCATTCTCCTATGTCGCTGTGTTTTTGTGAACCTCTCATACCTTCCCTAATATCGCTGCGTTTTCATGCACATCGCATAACGTCCCGTATATCGCTGTGTATTCACGCACCTCCCATAGCATCCCCTATATCGCTGTGCCTTGCGCACCTCTCATACCGTCCCCTATATTGCCCTGTTTTCGAGCACCTCCCATACCTTCCCCTGTATCGCTGTGTTTTCGTGCACCTCTCATACCTCCCTCTATATCGCTGTGTTTTCACGCACCTCTCATAACTTCTCCTATATCGCTGTGTTTTTGTGCACCTCTTATATCTTCCCTAATATCGCTGCTTCTTCCTGCACATCTCATAACGTCCCCTATATCGCTGTGTATTCACGCACCTCCCATAGCATCCCCTATATCGCTGTGCCTTGGGCACCTCCCATACCTTCCCCTATATCAGTGTCTTTTCGCACACATCCCATAGATTCAACTTTATCACTGTGTTATTGCACACCTCGCAGAGCTTCCCCTATATCGCCTTGTTTTTGTTCACCTTTCATAGCTTCCCCTATATCGCTGTGTTTTCGCGCACCTCTCATGTCTTCACCTAGATCGCTATGCTTTCGCTTCTCTCATTACTACCCCTATCTCGCTGTGTTTTCTCGCACCTCTGATACATTCCCCTGTATCGCCGTGTTTTCGCGCACCTCCCATAGCGTCCCCTATATCGCTGTGTTTTCGCGAACATCCCATACCATCCGTTATATCGCTGAGCCCTCCTGTACCTCTCATATCTTCCCCTATATCGTTGTGTTTTCATGCACATCTCATACCGTCTCATATAACACTGTGTTTTCACACACATCCCATAGCATCCCCTATATCGCTGTGTTTTCGCGCACCTCCCAGACCTTCCCCTATATCGCTGTGTTTTCGTGCATCTCTCATACATTCCCCTATATCGTTGTGTTTTCACACACCTCTCATAACTTCTCCTATATCGCCCTTGTTTTCTGCACCTCTTATATCTTCCCTAATATCGCTGCTTCTTCCTGCACATCTCATAACGTCCCCTATAGCGCTGTGTATTCACGCACCTCCCATAGCATCCCCTATATCGCTGTGCCTTGCGCACCGCCCATACCTTCCCCTATATCGGTGTCTTTTCGCACACATCCCATAGATTCAACTTTATCACTGTGTTATTGCACACCTCGCAGAGCTTCCCCTATATCGCCGTGTTTTTGCTCACCTTTCATAGCTTCCCCTATATCGCTGTGTTTTCGTGCACCTCCCATAGCTTCGACTACATCGTTGTTTTCGCGCACAACCCATAGCTTCACCTTAATCGCTGTGTTATTGCTCACCTCTCATAGCTTCCCCTATATCGCCGTTTTTTCGCGCACGTCCCATAGCGTGCCCTATAACGCTGTGTTTTCGGGCACCTCTCTTACCTTCCCCTACATTGCCGTGTTTTCATGCACATCTCATAACGTCCCCTATATCGCCCTGTTTTCGCGCACCTCCCATACCTTCCCCTATATCGCTGTATTATTGTGCACCTCTCCTACCTTCCCCTATATCGTTGTGTTTTCACGCACCTCTCATATCTTCTCCTATATCGCTGTACTTTTGCGTACATCTCATACCTTCCCCTATATTGCCGTGTTTTCATGCACATCTCATAACGTCACCTATATCGCTGTGCATTCGTGCACCTCCCGTAGCATCCCCTATATCACTGTGCCTTCGCGCACCTCTCATACCTTCCCCTATATCACTGTGTTTTCGCGCACCTCCCAGACCTTCCCCTATATCGCTGTGTTTTCGTGCATCTCTCATATATTCCCCTATATCGTTATTTTTTCACACACCTCTCATAACTTCTCCTATATCGCCCTTCTATTCTGCACCTCTTATTTCTTCCTTAATATCTCTGCATTTTAATGCACATCTCATAACGTCCCCTATATCACTGTGTATTCACGCACCTCCCACAGCATCCCTTATATTGCTGTGCCTTGCGCACTTCTCATACCTTCCCCTATATCGCTGTCTTTTCGCGCACATCCCATAAATTCAACTTTATCGCTGTGTTATTGCACACCTCTCACAGCTTCCCCTATATCGCCGTGTTTTTGCTCACCTCTCATAGCTTCCCCTATATCGCCGTGTTTTCGCGCACCTCTCATGTCTTCACCTAGATCGCTATGTTTTTGCTCCTCTCATTACTTCCCCTATATCGCTGTGTTTTCTCACACTTCTGATACATTCTCCCATATCGCCGTGTTTTCGTGTACCTCTCATATCTTCCCCTGTATCGCTGTGTTTTCATGCACATCTCATAACGTCCCCTATATCGCTGTGCTTTCTCGCACCTCTGATACATTCCCCTGTATCGCCGTGTTTTCGTGCACTTCTCATAAGTTCCCCTATATTGCCGTGTTTGCGTGCACGTCCCATAGCCTCCCCTATATCGCTGTGTTTTCGGGCACCTCTCATACCTTCCCCTATATCGCACTGTTTTCGCGCACCTCCCATTCCTTCCCCTATATTGCTGTGTTTTCGTGCACCTCTCATACCTTGACCTATATTACTGTGTTTTCACGCACCTCTCATAAATTCTGCTATAATGCTGTATTTTTGCGACACCTCTCATGCCTTCCCCCATATTGCCGTGTTTTCATGCACATCTCATAACGTCCCCCATATAGCTGTGTATTCGTGCACCTCCCATAGCACCCTATATCACTGTGCCTTCGCACACCTCTCATACCTTCCCCTATATTGCCCTGTTTTCGCTCACTTCCCATAACTTCCCCGATATCGCTGTGTTTTTGCACACCTCTCATACCTTCCCCTATATCGCTGTGTTTTCATGCACCTCTCATGGCTTCCCCAATATCGCCGTGTATTCATGCACATCTCTTACTGTCCCCTTTATCGCTGTGTTTTCGCGCACCTCCCATAGCGTCCCCTATATCGCTGTGTTTTCGCGCACCTCTCATACCTTCCCCTGTATCGCTGTGTTTTCACGCACCTCTCATAACTTCTGCTATATCGCTGTATTTTTGTGCACATCTCATACCTTCCCCTATATTGATGTGTTTTCATGCAAATCTCATAACGTCCCCTATATCGCCCTGTTTTCGCACACCTCCCATACCTTCCCCTATATCGCTGTATTATTGTGCACCTCTCCTACCTTCCCCAATATCGTTGTGTTTTCACGCACCTCTCATACCTTCCCCTATATCGCACTGTTTTCGCGCACCTCCCATTCCTTCCCCTATATTGCTGTGTTTTCGTGCACTTCTCATACCTTGCCCTATATTACTGTGTTCTCACGCACTTCTCATAAATTCTGCTAATGCTGTATTTTTGCGCACCTCTCATACCTTCCCCCATACTGCCGTGTTTTCATGCACATCTCATAACGTCCCCTATATAGCTGTGTATTCGTGCACCTCCCATAGCCCCCTATATCACTGTGCCTTCGCGCACCTCTCATACCTTCCCCTATATCGCACTGTTTTCGCGCACCTCCCATACCTTCCCCGATATCGCTATGTTTTCGTGCACCTCCCATAGCTTCGACTACATCGCTGTTTTCGCGCACAACCCATAGCTTCACTTTGATCGCTGTGTTATTGCTCACCTCTCATAGCTTCCCCTATATCGCCGTGTTTTCACGCACGTCCCATAGCGTGCCCTATAACGCTGTGTTTTCGGGCACCTCTCTTACCTTCCCCTACATTGCCGTGTTTTCATGCACATCTCATAACGTCCCCTATATCGCCCTGTTTTCGCGCAGATCCCAGACCTTCCCCTATATCGCTGTATTATTGTGCACCTCTCCTACCTTCCCCTATATCGTTGTGTTTTCACGCACCTCTCATAACTTCTCCTATATCGCTGTACTTTTGCGTACATCTCATACCTTCCCCTATATTGCCGTGTTTTCATGCACATCTCATAACGTCCCCTATATCGCTGTGCATTCGCGCACCTCCCGTAGCATCCCCTATATCACTGTGCCTTCGTGCACCTCTCATACCTTCCCCTATATCGCTGTGTTTTCGCGCACCTCCCAGACCTTCCCCTATATCGCTGTGTTTTCGTGCACTTCTCATACATTCCCCATATCGTTATGTTTTCACACACCTCTCATAACTTCTCCTATATTGCCCTTCTTTTCTGCACCTCTTATTTCTTCCTTAATATCGCTGCATTTTAATGCACATCTCATAACGTCCCCTATATCACTGTGTAGTCGCGCACCTCCCATAGCCTCCCACATATTGCTGTGCCTTCGCGGATTTCTCATACCTTCGCCTATATCGCCCTGTTTTCGCACACTTCCCATTCATTCTCCTATGTTGCTGTGTTTTTGTGAACCTCTCATACCTTCCCTAATATCGCTGCGTTTTCATGCACATCTCATAACGTCCCGTATATCGCTGTGGGTTCACGCACCTCCCATAGCATCCCCTATATCGCTGTGCCTTGCGAACCTCTCATACCGTCCCCTATATTGTCGTGTTTTCGCACACCTCTCATAGCTTCCCCTATATCGCCATGTTTTCATACAAATCTCATACCGTCCCCTATAATCGCCCTGTTTGCGAGCACCTTCCCATACCTTCCCCTGTATCGCTGTGTTTTCGTGCACCTCTCATACCTCCCTCTATATCGCTGTGTTTTCACACACCTCTCATAACTTCTCCTATATCGCTGTGTTTTTGTGCACCTCTTATATCTTCCCTAATATCGCTGCTTCTTCCTGCACATCTCATAACGTCCCCTATATCGCTGTGTATTCACGCACCTCCCATAGCATCCCCTATATCACTGTGCCTTGCGCACCTCCCATACCTTCCCCTATATCGGTGTCTTTTCGCACACATCCCATAGATTCAACTTTATCACTGTGTTATTGCACACCTCGAGAGCTTCCCCTATATCGGCGTGTTTTTGCTCACCTTTCATAGCTTCCCCTATATCGCTGTGTTTTCGCGCACCTCTCATGCCTTCACCTAGATCGCTATGTTTTCGCTCCTCTCATTACTTCCCCTATCTCGCTGTGTTTTCTCGCACCTCTGATACATTCCCCTGTATCGCCGTGTTTTCGCGCACCTCCCATAGCGTCCCCTATATCGCTGTGTTTTCGCGCACATCCCATACCATCCGTTATATCGCTGTGCCTTCCTGTACCTCTCATATCTTCCCCTATATCGTTGTGTTTTCATGCACATCTCATACCGTCTCATATAACACTGTGTTTTCACACACATCCCATAGCATCCCCTATATCGTTGTGTTTTCGCGCACCTCCCAGACCTTCCCCTATATCGCTGTGTTTTCGTGCATCTCTCATACATTCCCCTATATCGTTGTGTTTTCACACACCTCTCATGACTTCTCCTATATCGCCCTTGTTTTCTGCACCTCTTATTTCTTCCTTAATATTTCTGCATTTTAATGCACATCTCATAACGTCCCCTGTATCGCTGTGTATTCACGCACCTACCATAGTATCCCCTATATTGCTGTGCCTTGCGCACTTCTCATACCTTGCCCTATATCGCTGTCTTTTCGCGCACATCCCATAGATTCAAATTTATCGCTGTGTTATTGCACACCTCTCACAGCTTCCCCTATATCGCCGTGTTTTTGCTCACCTCTCATAGCTTCCCCTATATCGCCGGGCTTTCGCGCACCTCTCATGTCTTCACCTAGATCGCTATGTTTTCGCTCCTCTCATTACTTCCCCTATATCGCTGTGTTTTCTCACACCTCTGATACATTCTCCCATATCGCCGTGTTTTCGTGTACCTCTCTTATCTTCCCCTATATCGCTGTGTTTTCATGCACATCTCATAACATCCCCTATATCGCTGTGCTTTCTCGCACCTCTGATACATTCCCCTGTATCGCCGTGTTTTCGTGCACTTCTCATAAGTTCCCTTATATTGCCGTGTTTGCGCGCACGTCCCATAGCCTCCCCTATATCGCTGTGTTTTCGGGCACCACTCATACCTTCCCCTATATTGCACTGTTTTTGCGCACCTCTCATAACTTCTGCTATATCGCTTCATTTTTGCGCACCTCTCATAACTTCCCCTATATCGCTGTGTTGTCATGCACCTCTCATGGCTTCCCTAATATCAGTGCGTTTTCATGCACATCTCATCACGTCCCCTATATCGCTGTGTTTTCGTGCACTTCTCATACCTTGCCCTATATTACTGTGTTTTCACGCACCTCTCATAAATTCTGCTATAATGCTGTATTTTTGCGCACCTCTCATACCTTCCCCCATATTGCCGTGTTTTCATGCACATCTCATAAAGTCCCCTATATAGCTGTGTATTCGTGCACCTCCCATAGCCCCCTATATCACTGTGCCTTCGCGTACCTCTCATACCTTCCCCTATATCGCCCTGTTTTCGCTCACTTCCCATAACTTCCCCGATATCGCTGTGTTTTTGCACACCTCTCATACCTTCCCCTATATCGCTGTGTTTTCATGCACCTCTCATGGCTTCCCCAATATTGCCGTGTATTCATGCACATCTCGTACTGTCCCCTTTATCGCTGTGTTTTCGCGCACCTCCCATAGCGTCCCCTGTATCGCTGTGTTTTCACGCACCTCTCATAACTTCTGCTATATCGCTGCATTTTTGCGCACCTCTCATAACTTCCCCCGTATCGCTGTGTTTTTATGCACATCTCATAACTTCCCCTATATCGCTGTGTTTTCGCGCACCTCCCATAGCTTCGCCTACATCGCTGTTTTTGCGCACATCCCATCCCTTCCGCTTGATCGATGTGTTATTGATCACCTCTCATAGCTTACCCTATATCGCCGTGTTTTCGCGCACCTCGCATGTCTTCACCTATATCGCTATGTTTTCGCTCGTATCATTACCTCCCCTATATCGCTGTGTTTTCTCGCACCTCTGATACATTCTCCTGTATTGCATGTTTTCCCGCACCTCTTACAATTTCCCCTATATCGCTGTGTTTTCTCGCACCTCTGATACATTCTCCTGTATTGCATGTTTTCGCGCACCTCTTACAATTTCCCCTATATCGCCGTGTTCTCGCTCACCTCTCATGCCTTCCCCTATATCACTGCTTTTTTGCGCATGTCCCATAGCGTCCCCTATATCGCTGTGTTTTCTCGCACCTCTGATACATTCCCCTGTATCGCCGTGGTTTCGCGCACATCCCATAGGTTCCACTATATTGCCCTGTTTTTGCGCACCTCTCATAACTTACCCTATATCGCCGTGTTATTATGCACATCTCATGACGTCCTCTATATCGTTGTGTATTCACGCACCTCCCATAGCATCCCTTATATCGCTGTGCCTTCGCGCACCTCTCATACCTTCCCCTATATCGCCGTGTTTTCATGCACATCTCATAACGTCCCCTATATCACTAGGTTTTCACACACCTCTCATAACTTCCCCTATATCGCCCTGTTTCGCACTCCTCTCATACCTTCCCCTATATCAATGTGTTTTCACGCTGCTCTCATACCTTCCCCTATATTGCTGTGTTTTCGCACACCTCTCATGGCTTCCCGACTATCACCGTGTATTCATGCACATTTCATAGCTTTCCCTATATCGCTGTGTTTTCTCGCACCTCTCATACCTTCCCCTATATCGATGTATTTTTGCGCACATCTCATAACGTCCCCTATATCGCTGTGTATTCGCGCACCTCCCATATCATCCCCTATGTCACTGGGCCTTCGCGCACCTCTCATTCATTCCCGTATATCGCTGTGTTTTCGCGCTCCTCTCATAACTTCCCCAATATCACGGTGTTTTCACGCAGCTCTCATACTTTCCCCTATATCGCTGTTTTTTCGCACACCTCTCATGGCTTCCCGACTATCGCCGTGTTTTCACGCACATCTCATACCTTCCCCTATATCGCTGTGTTTTCGCGCACCTACCATAGCTTCGCCTGCATCGCTGTTTTCGTGCACCTCTCATACCTTCCCCTATAACAATGTATTTTTGCGCAGATCTTATAATGTCCCCTTTATCGCTGTGTTATTGCTCACCGTTCATAGCTTCCCCTATATCATCCTGTTTTCGCACTCCTCTCATGCATTCCCGTATATCGCTGTGTTTTTGCACACCTCTCATACCTTCCCCAATATCACCGTGTTTTCATGCACATCTCATGGTTACCCGACTATCACCGTGTATTCATGCACATCTCATAACTTCCCCTATATCGCTGTGTTTTCGCGCAACTCCCATAGCTTCGCCTACATCGCTGTTTTTGCACACATCCCATAGCTTCCCCTTGATCGATGTGGTATTGATCACCTCTCATAGCTTACCCTATATCGCCGTGTTTTCGCGCACCTCGCATGTCTTCACCTATATCGCTATGTTTTCGCTCCTATCATTACTTCCCTATATCGCTGTGTTTTCTCGCACCTCTGATACATTCTCCTGTATTGCATGTTTTCGCGCACCTCTTACAATTTCCCCTATATCGCCGTGTTCTCGTACACCTCTCATACCTTCCCCTATGCCACTGCTTTTTTGCGCATGTGCCATAGCGTCCCCTATATCGCTGTGTTTTCTCGCAACTCTGATACATTCCCCTGTATCGCCGTGGTTTCGCGCACATCCCACAGGTTCCACTATATTGCCCTGTTTTTGCGCACCTCTCATGTCTTCCACTATATCACGGTGTTTTCGCGCACCTCTCATACCTTCCCTTATATCGCTGTGTTTTCACGCACCTCTCATAACTTCTCCTATATCACTGTATTTTTGCGCAGCTCTTATACCTTCCCCTATATTGCCGTGTTTTCATGCACATCTCATAACGTCCCCTATATCGCTGTGTATTCGCGCATATCCCATAGCATCCCTTATAATGCTGTGCCTTCGCGCACCTCTCATAGCTTCCCCTGTATCGCCGTGTTTTTGCTCACCTCTCATAACTTCTCCTATATCGTTGTGTTTTTGTGCACCTCTCATACCTTCCCCAATATCGCTGCGTTTTCATGCACATCTCATAACGTCCCCTATATCGCTGTGTATTCATGCACCTCCCATTCCTTCCCGTATATATCTCTGTGTTTTCGTGCACCTTTCATACCTTCCCCTACTTCGCTGTGTTTTCGCACACCTCTCATAACCTCTCCTATATCGCTGTGTTTTTGTGCACCTCTCATACCTTCCCCAATATCGCTGCGTTTTCATGCACATCTCATCACGTCCCCTATATCGCTGTGTATTCACGCACCTCTCATAGCATCCCCTATATCGCTGTGAGTTGCGCACCTCTCATAGATTCCCCTATATCGCTGTCTTTTCGCGCACATCCCATAGATTCACCTTTATACCTGTGTTATTGCTCACCTCTCATAGGTTCCCCTATATCGCCGTGTTTTCGCGCACCTCTCATGTCTTCACCTAGATCACTATGTTTTCGCTCCTCTCAATACTTCCCCTATATCGCTGTGTTTTCTTGCACATCTGATACATTTTGCCGTATCGCCGTGTTTTCGCACACCTCTCATAATTTCCCCTATATCACCGTGTTCTCGCACACCTCTCATACCTTCCCCATATCACTGTGTTTTCGCGCACGTCCCATTGCGTCCCCTATATCGCTGTGTTTTCGCACACCTCTCATAGCTTTCACTATATCGCCCAGTTTTCGTACACATTCCATAGCTTCCACTATATTGCCCTGTTTTCGCACACCTCTCATGTATTCCACTACATAGCTGTGTTTTCTGGCACCTCTGATGCATTCCCCTGTAACGCCAAGTTTTCGCGCAACTCTCATACCTCCCCCTATATCGCCATGTTTTTATGCACATCTCATACCGTCTCCTATATTGCTGTGTTTTCTTGCACCTCCCATAGCATCCCCTATATCGCTGTGCCTTCGTGCACCTCTCATACCTTCCCCTATATCGCTGTGTTTTCACGCACCTCTCTTAACGTCCCCTATATCGCTGTGTTTTCTTGCACCTCTGATACATTCCCCTGTATCGCCGTGGTTTCGCGCACATCCCATAGGTTCCACTATATTGCCCTCTTTTTGCGCACCTCTCATGTCTTCCCCTATATCACGGTGTTTTGGCGCACCTCTCATAGCATCCCCTATATCGCTGTGCATTCGCGCACCTCTCATAACTTCCCCTATATCGCCCTGTTTTCGCGCACCTCCCATACCTTCCCCAATATCGCCGTGTTTTCGTGCACCTCTCATAATTTCTCCTATATCGCCGTATTTTTGCGTACCTCTCATGGCTTCCCCAATATCGCCGCGTTTTCATGCACATCCCTTAACGTCCCATATATCGCTGAGTATTCGCGCAACTGCCATAGCATCCCCTATATCGCTGTGCCTTCGCGCACCTCTCATACCTTCCCCCATGTCGCCCTGTTTTCACACAGCTCCCATACCGTCCCCTATATCGCTGTATTTTTGCACACCTCTCATGGCTTCTCCAATATCGCCGTGTTTTCAAGCACCTCTCATGTCTTCCCCTATATCACTGTGTTTTCGTGCATCTCCCATACCATCCCCTATAATGCTGTGTTTCGCACACGTCTCATACCTTTCCCTATATCGCTCTGTTTTCGAGCACCTCCCATACCTTCCCCTATATCGCTGTGTTTTCGTGTACCTCTCATACTCCCCTTATATCGCTGTGTTTTCAAGCACCTCTCATAACTTCCCCTGTATTGCTGTAAATTCGCGCACCTCTCATAGCTTCCCCTATATCGCCGTGTATTCATGCACCTTTCATACCGTCCCCTATATCGCTGTCTTTTCGCGCACATCCCATAGATTCACCTTTTTCGCATTGTTATTCCTCACCTCTAATAGTTTCCCCTAAATCGCCGGGTTTTTGCTCACCTCTCATAGCTTCCACTATATTGCCCTGTATTCACGCACCTCTCATGTCTTCCCCTATATCACTGTGTTTTCGCGCAGCTCCCATAGCATCCCCTATATTGCTGTGCCTTCGCATACCTCTCATATCTTCCCCTATATCGCCCTGTTTTCGAGTACCTTCCATACCTTCCCCTATATTGCTGTGTTTTCGTGCACCTCTTGTACCTCCCCCTATATCGCTGTGCCTTGCGCAGCTCTCATACCTTCCCCTATATAGCTGTTTTTTCGTGCACATCCCACAGATTCACCTTTATCGCTGTGTTATTGCTCACCTCTCATAGCTTCCCCTATATTGCCGTGTTTTTGCACACCTCTCATAACTTACCCTGTATCGCCATGTTGTTATGCACATCTCATAACGTCCTCTATATCGCTGTGTATTCGCGCACCTCCCATAGAATCCCTTATATCGCTTTGCCTTCGCGCACCTCTCATACCTTCCCAAATATCGCCCTGTTTTCGCGCACCTCCCATTCCTTCACCTATATCGCTGTTTTCGTGCACCTCTCATACCTTCCCCTAAATCGCTGTGCCTTCGCGCACCTCTCATACCTTCCCCTATATCGCCGTGTTTTCATGCACATCTCATAACATCCCCTATATCACTAGGTTTTCATGCACTTCTCATAATTTCCCCTATATCGCCCAGTTTTCGCGCTCCTCTCATACCTTCTCCTATATCACTGTGTTTTCACGCAGCTCTCATACCCTCCCCTATATCGCTGTGTTTTCGCACACCTCTCATGGCTTCCCGACTCTCGCCGTGTATTCATGCACATCTCATAGCTTCCCCTATATCGCTGTGTTTTCGCGCACCTCCCATAGCTTCGCCTACATCGCTGTTTTCGTGCTCCTCTCATACCTTCCCCATATCGATGTATTTTTGCGCAGATCTCATAATATCCCCTTTATCGCTGTGTTATTGCTCACCTCTCATAGCTTCCCCTATATCGCCCTGTTTTCGCACTCCTCTCATGCATTCCCATATATCGCTGTGTTTTTGCACACCTCTCATACCTTCCCCAATATCACCGTGTTTTCATGCACATCTCATAACGTCCCCAATGTCGCTGGGTTTTCACGCACCTCTCATAACTTCCCCTATATCGCCCTGTTTTTGCACTCCTCTCATACCTTCCCCTATGTCACTGTGTTTTCACGCAGCTCTCATACCTTCCCCTATATCGCCCTGTTTTTGCTCACTTCCCATAACTTCCCCGATATCGCTGTGTTTTTGCACACCTCTCATACCTTCCCCTATGTCGCTGTGTTTTCAAGCACCTCTCATGGCTTCCCCAATATTGCCGTGTATTCATGCAAATCTCGTACCGTCCCCTATATCGCTGTTTTTTCGCGCACCTCCCGTAGCATCCCCTATATCACTGTGCCTTCGAGCACCTCTCATACCTTCCCCTATATCGCCCTGTTTTCGCGCACCTCCCATACCTTCCCCGATATCGCCCTGTTTTCGCGCACCTCCCATACCTTCCCCGATATCGCTATGTTTTCGTGCACCTCCCATAGCTTCGACTACATCGCTGTTTTCGCGCACAACCCATAGTTTCACCTTGATCGCTGTGTTATTGCTCACCTCTCATAGCTTCCCCTATATCGCCGTGTTTTTGCGCACCTCGCATGTCTTAACCTATATCGCTATGTTTTTGCTCCTATCATTACTTCCCCTATATCGCAGTTTTCTCGCACCTCTGATACATTCTCCTGTATTGCCATGTTTTCGCGCACTCTTAGAATTTCCCCTATATTGCTGTGTTCTCGCACACCTCTCATACCTTCCCCTATATTGCCCTGTTTTCGCACACCTCTCATACCTTCCCTTATATCGCTGTGTTTTCACACACCTCTCATAACTTCTCCTATATTGCTGCATTTTTGCGCAACTCTCATAACTTCCCCTATATCGCTGTGTTTTTATGCACATCTCATAACATCCCCTATATCACTGTGTGGTCGCGCACCTCCCATAGCCTCCCACATATTGCTGTGCCTTTGCGCACTTCTCATACCTTCACCTATATCGCCCTGTTTTCGCACACTTCCCATTCATTCTCCTGTCGCTGTGTTTTTGTGAACCTCTCATACCTTCCCTAATATCGCTGCGTTTTCATGCACATCTCATAACGTCCCGTATATCGCTGTGTATTCACGCACCTCCCATAGCATCCCCTATATCGCTGTGCCTTGCGCACCTCTCATGCCGTCCCCTATAGTGTCGTGTTTTCGCGCACCTCTCATAGCTTCCCCTATATCGCCATGTTTTCATACAAATCTCATACTGTCCCCTATATCGCCCTGTTTTCGAGCACCTCCCATACCTTCCCCTGTATCGCTGTGTTTTCGTGCACCTCTCATACCTCCCTCTATATCGCTGTGTTTTCACGCACCTCTCATAACTTCTCCTATATCGCTGTGTTTTTGTGCACCTCTTATATCTTCCCTAATATCGCTGCTTCTTCCTGCACATCTCATAACGTCCCGTATATCGCTGTGTATTCACGCACCTCCCATAGCATCCCCTATATCGCTGTGCCTTGCGCACCTCCCATAACTTCCCCTATATCGGTGTCTGTTCGCACACATCCCATAGATTCAACTTTATCACTGTGTTATTGCACAGCTTCCCCTATATCGCCGTGTTTTTGCTCACCTTTCATAGCTTCCCCTATATCGCTGTGTTTTCGCGCACCTCTCATGTCTTCACCTACATCGCTATGTTTTCGCTCCTCTCATTACTTCCCCTATCTCGCTGTGTTTTCTCGCACCTCTGATACATTCCCCTGTATCGTCGTGTTTTCGCGCACCTCTCATAATTTCCCCTATATCGCCGTGTTTTCGCGCACGTCCCATAGCGTCCCCTATAATGCTGTGTTTTCGGGCACCTCTCTTACCTTCCCATATATTGCCGTGTTTTCATGCACATCTCATAACGTCCCCTATATCGTCCTGTTTTCGCGCACCTCCCATACCTTCCCCTATATCGCTGTACTTTTGCGTACATCTCATACCTTCCCATATATTGCCGTGTTTTCATGCACATCTCATAACGTCCCCTATATCGCTGTGCATTCGCGCACCTCCCGTAGCATCCCCTATATCACTGTGCCTTCGCGCACTTCTCATACCTTCCGCTATATAGCCCTGTTTTCGCGCACCTCCCATACCTTCCCCGATATCGCTATGTTTTCGTGCACATCCCATAGCTTCGACTACATCGCTGTTTTCGCGCACAACCCATAGCTTCACCTTGATCGCTGTGTTATTGCTCACCTCTCATAGCTTCCCCTATATCGCCGTGTTTTTGCGCACCTCGCATGTCTTCACCTATATCGCTATGTTTTTGCTCCTATCATTACTTCCCCTTTATCACTGTTTTCTCGCACCTCTGATACATTCTCCTGTATTGCCATGTTTTCGCGCACTCTTAGAATTTCCCCTATATTGCTGTGTTTTCGTGCATCTCTCATACCTCCCTCTATATCGCTGTGTTTTCACGCACCTCTCATAACTTCTCCTATAGCGCTGTGTTTTTGTGCACCTCTTATATCTTCCCTAATATCGCTGCTTCTTCCTGCACATCTCATAACGTCCCCTATATCGGTGTGTATTCACACACCTCCCATAGCATCCCCTATATCACTGTGCCTTGCGCACCTCCCATACCTTCCCCTATATCGGTGTCTTTTCGCACACATCCCATAGATTCAACTTTATCACTGTGTTATTGCACACCTCTCAGAGCTTCCCTTATATCGCCGTGTTTTTGCTCACCTTTCATAGCTTCCCCTATATCGCTGTGTTTTCGCGCACCTCTGATACATTCCCCCGTATCGCCGTGTTTTCGCGCACCTCTCATAATTTCCCCTTTATCGCCATGTTTTCGCGCACGTCCCATAGCGTCCCCTATAACGCTGTGTTTTCGGGCACCTCTCATATCTTCCCCTATATTGCCGTGTTTTCATGCACATCTCATAACGTCCCCTATATCGCTGTGTATTCGTGCACCTCCCATAGCACCCCTATATAACTGTGCCTTCGCGTACCTCTCATGCCTTCCCCTATATCTCTGTGTTTTCTCGCACCTCTCATAACTTCTCCTATATTGCTGCATTTTTGCGCAACTCTCATAACTTCCCCTATATCGCTGTGTTTTTATGCACATCTCATAACGTCCCCTATATCACTGTGTAGTCGCGCACCTCCCATAGCCTCCCACATATTGCTGTGCCTTCGCGCACTTCTCATACCTTCACCTATATCGCCCTGTTTTCACACACTTCCCATTCATTCTCCTATGTCGCCTTGCTTTTGTGAACCTCTCATACCTTCCCTAATATCGCTGCGTTTTCATGCACATCTCATAACGTCCCGTATATCGCTGTGTATTCACGCACCTCCCATAGCATCCCCTATATCGCTGTGCCTTGCGCACCTCGCATACCATCCCCTATATTGCCGTGTTTTCGCGCACCTCTCATAGCTTCCCCTATATCGCCGTGTATTCATGCACCTCTCATACCGTCCCCTATATCGCTGTCTTTTCGCGCACATCCCATAGATTCACCTTTATCGCTTTGTTATTCCTCACCTCTAATAGTTTCCCCTAAATCGCCGGGTTTTTGCTCACCTCTCATAGCTTCCATTATATTGCCCTGTATTCACGCACCTCTCATGTCTTCCCCTATATCACTGTGTTTTCGCGCAGCTCCCATAGCATCCCCTATATTGCTGTGCCTTCGCATACCTCTCATATCTTCCCCATATCGCCCTGTTTTCGAATACCTTCCATACCTTCCCCTATATTGCTGTGTTTTCGTGCACCTCTCGTACCTCCCCTTATATCGCTGTGCCTTGCGCACCTCTCATACCTTCCCCTATATAGCTGTTTCTTCGTGCACATCCCACAGATTCACCTTTATCGCTGTGTTATTGCTCACCTCTCATAGCTTCCCCTATATCGCCGTGTTTTTGCACACCTCTCATAACTTACCCTATATCGCCATGTTGTTATGCACATCTCATAACGTCCTCTATATCGCTGTGTATTCGCGCAACTCCCACAGCATCCCTTATATCGCTTTGCCTTCGCGCACCTCTCATACCTTCCCAAATATCGCCCTGTTTTCGCGCACCTCCCATTCCTTCACCTATATCGCTGTTTTCGTGCACCTCTCATACCTTCCCCTAAATCGCTGTGCCTTCGTGCACCTCTCATACCTTCTCCTATATCGCCGTGTTTTCATGCACATCTCATAACATCCCCTATATCGCTAGGTTTTCATACACTTCTCATAATTTCCCCTATATCGCCCAGTTTTCGCGCTCCTCTCATACCTTCTCCTATATCACTGTGTTTTCACGCAGCTCTCATACCTTCCCCTATATCGCTGTGTTTTCGCACACCTCTCATGGCTTCCCGACTATCGCTGTGTATTCATGCACATCTCATAGCTTCCCCTATATCGCTGTGTTTTCGCGCACCTCCCATAGCTTCGCCTACATCGCTGTTTTCGTGCACCTCTCATACCTTCCCCATATCGATGTATTTTTGCGCAGATCTCATAATATCCCCTTTATCGCTGTGTTATTGCTCACCTCTCATAGCTTCCCCTATATCGCCCTGTTTTCGCACTCCTCTCATGCATTCCCGTATATTGCTGTGTTTTTGCACACCTCTCATACCTTCCCCAATATCACCGTGTTTTCATGCACATCTCATAACGTCCGCAATGTCGCTGGGTTTTCACGCACCTCTCATAACTTCCCCTATATCGCCCTGTTTTTGCACTCCTCTCATACCTTCCCCTATATCACTGTGTTTTCACGCAGCTCTCATACCTTCCCCAATATCGCCCTGTTTTTGCTCACTTCCCAAAACTTCCCCGATATCGCTGTGTTTTTGCACACCTCTCATACCTTCCCCTATGTCGCTGTGCCTTCCTGTACCTCTCATATCTTCCCCTATATCGTTGTGTTTTCATGCACATCTCATACCGTCTCCTATATCACTGTGTTTTCACGAACATCCCATAGCATCCCCTATATCGCTGTGTTTTCGCGCATCTCTCATACATTCCCCTATATCGTTGTGTTTTCACACACCTCTCATAACTTCTCCTATATCGCCCTTGTTTTCTGCACCTCTTATTTCTTCCTTAATATCGCTGCATTTTAATGCACATCTCGTAACGTCCTCTGTATCGCTGTGTATTCACGCACCTACCATAGCATCCCCTATATTGCTGTGCCTTGCGCACTTCTCATACCTTGCCCTATATCGCTGTCTTTTCGCGCACATCCCATAGATTCAAATTTATCGCTGTGTTATTGCACACCTCTCACAGCTTCCCCTATATCGCCGTGTTTTTGCTCACCTCTCATAGCTTCCCCTATATCGCCGTGCTTTCGCGCACCTCTCATGTCTTCACCTAGATCGCTATGTTTTCGCTCCTCTCATTACTTCCCCTATATCGCTGTGTTTTCTCACACCTCTGAAACATTCTCCCATATCGCCGTGTTTTCGTGCACTTCTCATAAGTTCCCCTACATTGCCGTGTTTGCGCGCACGTCCCATAGGCTCCCCTATATCGCTGTGTTTTCGGGCACCACTCATACCTTCCCCTATATCGCACTGTTTTTGCGCACCTCTCATAACTTCCCCTATATCGCTGTGTTTTCATGCACCTCTCATGGCTTCCCTAATATCAGTGCGTTTTCATGCACATCTCAACACGTCCCCTATATCGCTGTGTTTTCGTGCACTTCTCATACCTTACCCTATATTACTGTGTTTTCACGCACCTCTCATAAATTCTGCTATAATGCTGTATTTTTGCGCACCTCTCATACCTTCCCCCATATTGCCGTGTTTTCATGCACATCTCATAACGTCCCCTAGATAGCTGTGTATTCGTGCACCTCCCATAGCCCCCTATATCACTGTGCCTTCGCGTACCTCTCATACCTTCCCCTATATCGCCCTGTTTTCGCTCACTTCCCATAACTTCCCCGATATCGCTGTGTTTTTGCACACCTCTCATACCTTCCCCTATATCGCTGTGTTTTCATGCACCTCTCATGGCTTCCCCAATATTGCAGTGTATTCATGCACATCTCGTACTGTCCCCTTTATCGCTGTGTTTTCGCGCACCTCCCATAGCGTCCCCTATATCGCTGTGTTTTCGCGCACCTCTCATCCCTTCCCCTGTATCGCTGTGTTTTCACGCACCTCTCATAACTTCTGCTATATCGCTGCATTTTTGCGCACCTCTCATAACTTCCCCCATATCGCTGTGTTTTTATGCACATCTCATAACTTCCCCTATATCGCTGTGTTTTCGCGCACCTCCAATAGCTTCGCCTACATCGCTGTTTTTGCGCACATCCCATACCTTCCGCTTGATCGATGTGTTATTGATCACCTCTCATAGCTTACCCTATATCGCCGTGTTTTCGCGCACCTCGCATGTCTTCACCTATATCGCTATGTTTTCGCTCCTATCATTACCTCCCCTATATCGCTGTGTTTTCTCGCACCTCTGATACATTCTCCTGTATTGCATGTTTTCGCGCACCTCTTACAATTTCCCCTATATCACCGTGTTCTCGCACACCTCTCATGCCTTCCCCTATATCACTGCTTTTTTGCGCATGTCCCATAGCGTCCCCTATATCGCTGTGTTTTCATGCACCTCTCATGGCTTCCCTAATATCAGTGCGTTTTCATGCACATCTCATCACGTCCCCTATATCGCTGTGTTTTCGTGCACTTCTCATAACTTGCCCTATATTACTGTGTTTTCACGCACCTCTCATAAATTCTGCTATAATGCTGTATTTTTGCGCACCTCTCATACCTTCCCCCATATTGCCGTGTTTTCATGCACATCTCATAACGTCCCCTAGATAGCTGTGTATTCGTGCACCTCCCATAGCCCCCTATATCACTGTGCCTTCGCGTACCTCTCATACCTTCCCCTATATCGCCCTGTTTTCGCTCACTTCCCATAACTTCCCCGATATCGCTGTGTTTTTGCACACCTCTCATACCTTCCCCTATATCGTTGTGTTTTCATGCACCTCTCATGGCTTCCCCAATATTGCCGTGTATTCATGCACATCTCGTACTGTCCCCTTTATCGCTGTGTTTTCGCGCACCTCCCATAGCGTCCCCTATATCGCTGTGTTTTCGCGCACCTCTCATACCTTCCCCTGTATCGCTGTGTTTTCACGCACCTCTCATAACTTCTGCTATATCGCTGCATTTTTGCGCACCTCTCATAACTTCCCCCATATCGCTGTGTTTTTATGCACATCTCATAACTTCCCCTATATCGCTGTGTTTTCGCGCACCTCCCATAGCTTCGCCTACATCGCTGTTTTTGCGCACATCCCATACCTTCCGCTTGATCGATGTGTTATTGATCACCTCTCATAGCTTACCCTATATCGCCGTGTTTTCGCGCACCTCACATGTCTTCACCTATATCGCTATGTTTTCGCTCCTATCATTACCTCCCCTATATCGCTGTGTTTTCTCGCACCTCTGATACATTCTCCTGTATTGTATGTTTTCGCGCACCTCTTACAATTTCCCCTATATCACCGTGTTCTCGCACACCTCTCATGCCTTCCCCTATATCACTGCTTTTTTGCGCATGTCCCATAGCGTCCCCTATATCGCTGTGTTTTCTCGCACCTCTGATACATTCCCCTGTATCACCGTGGTTTCGCGCACATCCCATAGGTTCCACTATATTGCCCTGTTTTTGCGCACCTCTCATAACTTACCCTGTATCGCCGTGTTATTATGCACATCTCATGACGTCCTCTATATCGTTGTGTATTCACGCACCTCCCATAGCATCCCTTATATCGCTGTGCCTTCGCGCACCTCTCATACCTTCCCCTATATTGCCGTGTTTTCATGCACATCTCATAACGTCTCCTATATCGCTAGGTTTTCACGCACCTCTCATAACTTCCCCTATATCGCCCTGTTTTCGCACTCCTCTCATACCTTCCCCTATATCAATGTGTTTTCACGCTGCTCTCATACCTTCCCCTATATCGCTGTGTTTTCGCACACCTCTCATGGCTTCCCGACTATCACCGTGTATTCATGCACATTTCATAGCTTTCCCTATATCGCTGTGTTTTCTCGCACCTCTCATACCTTCCCCTATATCGATGTATTTTTGCGCACATCTCATAACGTCCCCTATATCGCTGTGTATTCGCGCACCTCCCATATCATCCCCTATGTCACTGGGCCTTCGCGCACCTCTCATGCATTCCCGTATATCGCTGTGTTTTTGCGCTCCTCTCATAACTTCCCCAATTTCACTGTGTTTTCACGCAGCTCTCATACTTTCCCCTGTATCGCTGTGTTTTCGCACACCTCTCATGGCTTCCCGACTATCGCCGTGTTTTCACGCACATCTCATACCTTCCCCTATATCGCTGTGTTTTCGCGCACCTCCCATAGCTTCGCCTGCATCGCTGTTTTCGTGCACCTCTCATATCTTCCCCTATAACAATGTATTTTTGCGCAGATCTCATAATGTCCCCTTTATCGCTGTGTTATTGCTCACCGTTCATAGCTTCCCCTATATCATCCTGTTTTCGCACTCCTCTCATGCATTCCCGTATATCGCTGTGTTTTTGCACACCTCTCATACCTTCCCCAATATCACCGTGTTTTCATGCACATCTCATGGTTACCCGACTATCACCGTGTATTCATGCACATCTCATAACTTCCCCTATATCGCTGTGTTTTCGCGCAACTCCCATAGCTTCGCCTACATCGCTGTTTTTGCACACATCCCATAGCTTCCCCTTGATCGATGTGGTATTGATCACCTCTCATAGCTTACCCTATATCGCCGTGTTTTCGCGCACCTCGCATGTCTTCACCTATATCGCTATGTTTTCGCTCCTATCATTACTTCCCTATATCGCTGTGTTTTCTCGCACCTTTGATACATTCTCCTGTATTGCATGTTTTCGCGCACCTCTTACAATTTCCCCTATATCGCCGTGTTCTCGCACACCTCTCATACCTTCCCCTATGCCACTGCTTTTTTGCGCATGTGCCATAGCGTCCCCTATATCGCTGTGTTTTCTCGCAACTCTGATACATTCCCCTGTATCGCCGTGGTTTCGCGCACATCCCATAGGTTCCACTATATTGCCCTGTTTTTGCGCACCTCTCATGTCTTCCACTATATCACAGTGTTTTCGCGCACCTCTCATAGCATCCCTTATATCGCTGTGCCTTCGAGCACTTCTCATAACTTCCCCTATATCGCCCTGTTTTCGTGCACCTCCCATACCTTCCCCAATATCGCTGTGTTTTCGTGCACCTCTCATACCTTCCCTTATATCGCTGTGTTTTCACGCACCTCTCATAACTTCTCCTATATCACTGTATTTTTGCGCAGCTCTTATACCTTCCCCTATATTGCCGTGTTTTCATGCACATCTCATAAAGTCCCTTATATCGCTGTGTATTCGCGCATATCCCATAGCATCCCTTATAATGCTGTGCCTTCGCGCACCTCTCATACCTTCCCCTATATCGCCCCGTTTTCGTGCACCTTCCATACCTTCCCATATATCGCTGTGTTTTCACACACCTCTCATAACTTCTCCTATATCGCTGTGTTTTTGTGCACCTCTCATATCTTCCCTAATATCACTGCGTTTTAATGCACATCTCATCACGTCCCCATATCGCTGTGTTTTTGTGCACCTCTCATACATCCCCCTATATCGCTGTGCCTTGCACACCTCTCATACGTTCCCCTATATAGCGGTCTTTTCGCGCACATCCCATAGATTCACCTTTATCGCTCTGTTATT
The DNA here is from genome assembly GCF_030028105.1 of Mobula birostris. Classification (NCBI taxonomy): domain Eukaryota; kingdom Metazoa; phylum Chordata; class Chondrichthyes; order Myliobatiformes; family Myliobatidae; genus Mobula; species Mobula birostris. The sequence goes on along the minus strand of NW_027276715.1, from coordinate 15,446 downwards.
GCTCACCTCTCATAGCTTCCCCTATATCGCCGTGTTTTTGCACACCTCTCATAACTTACCCTATATCGCCGTGTTGTTATGCAGATCTCATAACATCCTCTATATCGCTGTGCATTCGCGCACCTCCCATAGCATCCCCTATATCGCTGTGCTTTCGCGCACCTCTCATACCTTCTCAAATATCGCCCTGTTTTCGCGCACCTCCCATTCCTTCACCTATATCGCTGTTTTCGTGCACCTCTCATACCTTCTCCTATATCGCTGTGCCTTCGCGTACCTCTCATAACTTCCCCTATATCGCCATGTTAACATGCACCTCTGATAACTTCCCCTATATCGCCCTGTTTTCGCACTCCTCTCATACCTTCCCCTATATCAATGTGTTTTCTCGCTGCTCTCATACCTTCCCCTATATCGCTGTGTTTTCGCACACCTCTCATGGCTTACCGACTATCGCCGTGAATTCATGCACATCTCATAGCTTTCCCTATATCGCTGTGTTCTCGCGCACCTCTCATAACTTCCCCATATCGATGTATTTTTGCGCACATCTCATAACGTCCCCTATATCGCTGTGTATTCGCGCAACTCCCATACCATCCCCTATATCACTGTGCCTTCGCACACCTCTCATGCATTCCCATATATCGCTGTGTTTTCGGGCTCCTCTCATACCTTCCCCAATATCACTGCGTTTTCACGCAGCTCTCATACCTTCCCCTATATCGCTGTGTTTTCACGCACCTCCCATAGCTTCGCCTACATCGCTGTTTTCGTGCACCTCTCATACCTTCCCCTATATCGATCTATTTTTGCGCACATCTCCTACCTTCCCCTATATCGCTATGTATTCGCGCACCTCCCATACCACCCCCTACATCACTGTGCCTTCGCGCACCTCTCATGCATTCCCGTATACCGGTGTGTTTTTTCACACCTCTCATACCTTCCCCAATATAACCGTGGTTTCATGCACATCTCATAACATCCCCAATTTCGCTGGGTTTTCACGCACCTCTCATAACCTCCACTATATCGCCCTGTTTTCGTGCTCCTCTCATATCTTCCCCTATATCGCTGTGTTTTCGCACACCTCTCATGGCTTCCCGACTATCACCGTGTATTGATGCACATCTCATACCTTCCCCTATATCGCTGTGCTTTCACGCACCTCCCATAGCTTCGCCTACATCGTTGTTTTCGCGCACCTCTCATAATTTCACCCATATTGCCGTGTTCTCGCACACCTCTCATATGTTCCCCTATATCACTGTGTTTTCGCGCACGTCCAATAGCGTCCCCATATCCCTGTGTTTTCACGCACCTCTCATGTCTTCACCGATGTCGCTGTGTTTCCGCGCCTCTCATTACTTCCCCTATATCTCTCTGTGTTCTTGCACATCTGATACAGTTCCCTGTATCAACGTGTTTTCGCGCACCTCTCATAATTTCACCTATATTGCCGTGTTCTCGCACACCTCTCATATCTTCCCCTATATCACTGTGTTTTCGCGCACGTCCAATAGCGTCCCCTTTATCGCTGTTTTCACGCACCTCTCATGTCTTCCCCTATATCGCTGTGTATTTGCGCACCTCCCATAGCATCCACTGTATCGCTGTGCCTTCGTGCACCTCTCATACCTTCCCCTATATCGCCGTTTTCGCGCACCTCCGATTCCTTCCCCTAAATCGCTGTGTTTTCCTGCACCTTTCATACCTTCCCCTATATTGACATGTTTTCATGCACATCTCATCACGTCCCCTATATCGCTGTGTATTCACGCACCTCTCATAGCATCCCCTATATCGCTGTGAGTTGCGCACCTCTCATAGATTCCCCTATATCGCTGTCTTTTCGCGCACATCCCATAGATTCACCTTTATCCCTGTGTTATTGCTCACCTCTCATAGGTTCCCCTATATCGCCGTGCTTTCGCGCACCTCTCATGTCTTCACCTAGATTGCTATGTTTTCGCTCCTCTCAATACTTCCCCTATATCGCTGTGTTTTCTCGCACATCTGATACATTTTGCCGTATCGCCGTGTTTTCGCACACCTCTCATAATTTCCCCTATATCACCGTGTTCTCGCACACCTCTCATACCTTCCCCATATCACTGTGTTTTCGCGCACGTCCCATTGCGTCCCCTATATCGCTGTGTTTTCGCACACCTCTCATAGCTTCCCCTATATCGCCCAGTTTTCGTACACATCCCATAGCTTCCACTATATTGCCCTGTTTTCGCACACTTCTCATGTATTCCACTACATAGCTGTGTTTTCTGGCACCTCTGATGCATTCCCCTGTAACGCCAAGTTTTCGCGCAACTCTCATACCTCCCCCTATATCGCCATGTTTTTATGCACATCTCATACTGTCTCCTATATCGCTGTGTTTTCTTGCACCTCCCATAGCATCCCCTATATCGCTGTGCCTTCGTGCACCTCTCATACCTTCCCCTATATCGCTGTGTTTTCACGCACCTCTCTTAACGTCCCCTTTATCGCTGTGTTTTCTCGCACCTCTGATACATTCCTCTGTATCGCCGTGGTTTCGCGCACATCCCATAGGTTCCACTATATTGCCCTCTTTTTGCGCACCTCTCATGTCTTCCCCTATATCACGGTGTTTTGGCGCACCTCTCATAGCATCCCCTATATCGCTGTGCATTCGCGCACCTCTCATAACTTCCCCTATATCGCCCTGTTTTCGCGCACCTCCCATACCTTCCCCAATATCGCCGTGTTTTCGTGCACCTCTCATAATTTCTCCCATATCGCCGTATTTTTGCGTACCTCTCATGGCTTCCCCAATATCGCCGCGTTTTCATGCACATCCCTTAACGTCCCATATATCGCTGTGTATTAGCGCAACTGCCATAGCATCTCCTATATCGCTGTGCCTTCGCGCATCTCTCATACCTTCCCCCATGTCGCCCTGTTTTCACACAGCTCCCACACCGTCCCCTATATCGCTGTATTTTTGCACACCTCTCATGGCTTCTCCAATATCGCCGTGTTTTCAAGCACATCTCATAAAGTCTCCTACATCTGTGTGTATTCACGCACCTCCCATAGCATCCTCTATATCGCTGTGCCTTCGCGCATTGCTCATACCTTCCCCTATGTCGCCCTGTTTCCCGTGCACCTCCCATGGCTTCGCCTACATCGCTGTGTTTTTGCGCACCTCTCATACCTTCCCCTATATCGCCGTGTTTTCGCGCACCTCTCATTTCTTCACCTATATCACTATGTTTCCGCTCCTCTCATTACTTCCCCTATATAGCTCTGTGTTCTTGCACTTCTGTTACAGTTCCCTGTATCAACGTGTTTTCGCGCACCTCTCATAATTTCACCTATATCGCCGTGTTCTCGCACACCTCTCATATCTTCCCCTATATCACTGTGTTTTCGTGCACGTACAAAAGCGTCCCCTATATCACTCTGTTTTCACGCACCTCTCATGTCTTCCCCTATATCACTGTATTTTCGTGCATCTCCCATACCATCCCCTATATTGCTGTGTTTCGCACACGTCTCATACCTTTCCCTATATCGCTCTGTTTTCGAGCACCTCCCATACCTTCCCCTATATCGCCGTGTTTTCGTGCACCTCTCATTTCTTCACCTATATCACTATGTTTCCGCTCCTCTCATTACTTCCCCTATATCGTTCTGTGTTCTTGCACTTCTGTTACAGTTCCCTGTATCAACGTGTTTTCGCGCACCTCTCATAATTTCACCTATATCACCGTGTTCTCGCACACCTCTCATATCTTCCCCTATATCACTGTGTTTTCGTGCACGTACAAAAGCGTCCCCTATATCACTCTGTTTTCACGCACCTCTCATGTCTTCCCCTATATCACTGTATTTTCGTGCATCTCCCATACCATCCCCTATATTGCTGTGTTTCGCACACGTCTCATACCTTTCCCTATATCGCTCTGTTTTCGAGCACCTCCCATACCTTCCCCTATATCGCCGTGTTTTCGTGCACCTCTCATTTCTTCACCTATATCACTATGTTTCCGCTCCTCTCATTACTTCCCCTATATCGTTCTGTGTTCTTGCACTTCTGTTACAGTTCCCTGTATCAACGTGTTTTCGCGCACCTCTCATAATTTCACCTATATCGCCGTGTTCTCGCACACCTCTCATATCTTCCCCTATATCACTGTGTTTTCGCGCACGTACAAAAGCGTCCCCTATATCACTCTGTTTTCACGCACCTCTCATGTCTTCCCCTATATCACTGTATTTTCGTGCATCTCCCATACCATCCCCTATATTGCTGTGTTTCGCACACGTCTCATACCTTTCCCTATATCGCTCTGTTTTCGAGCACCTCCCATACCTTCCCCTATATCGCTGTGTTTTCGTGTACCTCTCATACTCCCCTTATATCGCTGTGTTTTCACGCACCTCTCATAACTTCCCCTGTATTGCTGTAATTTTGCGCACCTCTCATAACTTCCCCTATATTGCCGTGTTTTTATGCACATCTCATAACGTCCCCTATATTGCTGTGTATTCGCGCACATCCCATAGCATCCCTTATAATGCTGTGCCTTCGCGCATCTCTCATACATTCCCCTATATCGCCCCGTTTACGCGCACCTTCCATATCTTCCCCTATATCGCAGTGTTTTCATGCACCTCTCATACCTCCCCCTATATCGCTGAGTTTTCACACACCTCTCATAACTTCTCCTATATCGCTGTGTTTTTGTGCACCTCTCATAACTTCCCTAATATCAGTGCGTTTTCATGCACATCTCATCACGTCCCCTATATCGTTGTGTTTTCATGCACCTCTCATACCTCCCCCTATATCGCTGTGCCTTGCGCACCTCTCATACCTTCCCCTATACAGCTGTCTTTTCGCGCACATCCCATAGATTCACCTTTATCGCTGTGTTATTGCTCACCTCTCATAGTTTCCCCTATATCGCCGTGTTTTTGCGCACCTCTCATAACTTACCCTATATCGCCGTGTTGTTATGCACATCTCATAACGTCCTCTATATCGCTGTGTATTCGCGACACCTCCCCATAGCATCCCTTATGTCACAGTGCCTTCACGCACCTCTCATACCTTCCCAAATATCGCCCTGTTTTCGCGCACCTCCCATTCCTTCACCTATATCGCTATTTTCGTGCACCTCTCATACCTTCTCCTATGTCGCTGTGTCTTCGCGCACCTCTCATACCTTCCCCTATATCGCCGTGTTTTCATGCAGATCTCATAACGTCCCGTATATCGCTAGGTTTTCACGCACCTTTCATAACTTCCTCTATATCGCCCTGTTTTCGCACTCCTCTCATACCTTCCCCTATATCAATGTGTTTTCACGCTGCTCTCATACCTTCCCCTATATCGCTGTGTTTTCTCACACCTCTCATGGCTTCCCGACTATCGCTGTGCATTCATGCACATCTCATACCTTCCCTTATATCGCTGTGTTTTCGCGCACCTCGCATAACTTCGCCTACATCGCTGTTTTCATGCTCCTCTCATACCTTCCACTATATCGATGTATTTTTGCGCACATCTCATACCTTCCCCTATATCACTATGTATTCGCGCACCTCCCATACCATCCCCTATATCACTGGGCCTTCGCGCACCTCTCATGCATTCCCATATACCGCTGTGCTTTTGCACACCTCTCATACCTTCCCCAATATCACCGTGGCTTCATGCACATCTCATAACGTCCCCAATGTCGCTGGATTTTCACGCACCTCTCATAACCTCCCCTATATCGCCCTGTTTTCGCACTCCTCTCATACCCTCCCCTATATCGCTGTGTTTTCGCACACCTCTCATGGCTTCCCGACTATCGCCGTGTATTGATGCACATCTCATACCTTCCCCTATATCGCTGTGCTTTCGCGCATCTCCCATAGCTTCGCCTACATCGCTGCTTTCGCGCACCTCTCATACCTTCCCCTTTATCTATGTATTTTTGCGCATATCTCATATCTTCCCCTATATTGATGTGTTTTCATGCACATCTCATAACATCCCCTATATCGCTGTGTATTTGCGCACCGCCCATAGAATCCCCTATATCACTGTGCCTTCGCGCACCTCTCATGCATTCCCGTATATCGCCCTGTTTTCGCGCACCTCCCATCTTACCTTCCCCGATATCGCTGTGTTTTCGTGCTCCTCTCCTACCTTCCCCTATATTGCTGTGTTTTCACGCACCTCTCTTAACTTCTCCTATATCGCTGTGTTTTGCACACCTCTCATACATTCCCTTATATCGCTGTGTTTTCGCGCACCTCCCATAGCTTCACCTACATCGCTGTTTTCGCGCACATCCTATAGCTTCAACTTGATCGCTGTGTTATTGCTCACCTCTCATAGCTTACCCTATATCGCCGTGTTTTCGCGCAGCTCGCATGTCTTCACCTATATCGCTATGTTTTTTGTTCCTATCATTACTTCCCCTATATCGCTGTGTTTTCTTGCACCTCTGATACATTCTCCTGTATTGCCATGCTTTTGCGCACCTCTTACAATTTCCCCTATATCGCCACGTTCTCGCACACCTCTCATACATTCCCCAATATCACTGTTTTCGTGCACCACTCATACCTTCCCCTATATCGCACTGTTTTTGCGCACCTCTCATAACTTCCCCTATATCGCTGTGTTTTCATGCACCTCTCATGGCTTCCCTAATATCAGTGCGTTTTCATGCACATCTCAACACGTCCCCTATATCGCTGTGTTTTCGTGCACTTCTCATACCTTACCCTATATTACTGTGTTTTCACGCACCTCTCATAAATTCTGCTATAATGCTGTATTTTTGCGCACCTCTCATACCTTCCCCCATATTGCCGTGTTTTCATGCACATCTCATAACGTCCCCTAGATAGCTGTGTATTCGTGCACCTCCCATAGCCCCCTATATCACTGTGCCTTCGCGTACCTCTCATACCTTCCCCTATATCGCCCTGTTTTCGCTCACTTCCCATAACTTCCCCGATATCGCTGTGTTTTTGCACACCTCTCATACCTTCCCCTATATCGCTGTGTTTTCATGCACCTCTCATGGCTTCCCCAATATTGCCGTGTATTCATGCACATCTCGTACTGTCCCCTTTATCGCTGTGTTTTCGCGCACCTCCCATAGCGTCCCCTATATCGCTGTGTTTTCGCGCACCTCTCATACCTTCCCCTGTATCGCTGTGTTTTCACGCACCTCTCATAACTTCTGCTATATCGCTGCATTTTTGCGCACCTCTCATAACTTCCCCCATATCGCTGTGTTTTTTATGCACATCTCATAACTTCCCCTATATCGCTGTGTTTTCGCGCACCTCCAATAGCTTCGCCTACATCGCTGTTTTTGCGCACATCCCATACCTTCCGCTTGATCGATGTGTTATTGATCACCTCTCATAGCTTACCCTATATCGCCGTGTTTTCGCGCACCTCGCATGTCTTCACCTATATCGCTATGTTTTCGCTCCTATCATTACCTCCCCTATATCGCTGTGTTTTCTCGCACCTCTGATACATTCTCCTGTATTGCATGTTTTCGCGCACCTCTTACAATTTCCCCTATATCACCGTGTTCTCGCACACCTCTCATGCCTTCCCCTATATCACTGCTTTTTTGCGCATGTCCCATAGCGTCCCCTATATCGCTGTGTTTTCATGCACCTCTCATGGCTTCCCTAATATCAGTGCGTTTTCATGCACATCTCATCACGTCCCCTATATCGCTGTGTTTTCGTGCACTTCTCATAACTTGCCCTATATTACTGTGTTTTCACGCACCTCTCATAAATTCTGCTATAATGCTGTATTTTTGCGCACCTCTCATACCTTCCCCCATATTGCCGTGTTTTCATGCACATCTCATAACGTCCCCTAGATAGCTGTGTATTCGTGCACCTCCCATAGCCCCCTATATCACTGTGCCTTCGCGTACCTCTCATACCTTCCCCTATATCGCCCTGTTTTCGCTCACTTCCCATAACTTCCCCGATATCGCTGTGTTTTTGCACACCTCTCATACCTTCCCCTATATCGTTGTGTTTTCATGCACCTCTCATGGCTTCCCCAATATTGCCGTGTATTCATGCACATCTCGTACTGTCCCCTTTATCGCTGTGTTTTCGCGCACCTCCCATAGCGTCCCCTATATCGCTGTGTTTTCGCGCACCTCTCATACCTTCCCCTGTATCGCTGTGTTTTCACGCACCTCTCATAACTTCTGCTATATCGCTGCATTTTTGCGCACCTCTCATAACTTCCCCCATATCGCTGTGTTTTTATGCACATCTCATAACTTCCCCTATATCGCTGTGTTTTCGCGCACCTCCCATAGCTTCGCCTACATCGCTGTTTTTGCGCACATCCCATACCTTCCGCTTGATCGATGTGTTATTGATCACCTCTCATAGCTTACCCTATATCGCCGTGTTTTCGCGCACCTCACATGTCTTCACCTATATCGCTATGTTTTCGCTCCTATCATTACCTCCCCTATATCGCTGTGTTTTCTCGCACCTCTGATACATTCTCCTGTATTGTATGTTTTCGCGCACCTCTTACAATTTCCCCTATATCACCGTGTTCTCGCACACCTCTCATGCCTTCCCCTATATCACTGCTTTTTTGCGCATGTCCCATAGCGTCCCCTATATCGCTGTGTTTTCTCGCACCTCTGATACATTCCCCTGTATCACCGTGGTTTCGCGCACATCCCATAGGTTCCACTATATTGCCCTGTTTTTGCGCACCTCTCATAACTTACCCTGTATCGCCGTGTTATTATGCACATCTCATGACGTCCTCTATATCGTTGTGTATTCACGCACCTCCCATAGCATCCCTTATATCGCTGTGCCTTCGCGCACCTCTCATACCTTCCCCTATATTGCCGTGTTTTCATGCACATCTCATAACGTCTCCTATATCGCTAGGTTTTCACGCACCTCTCATAACTTCCCCTATATCGCCCTGTTTTCGCACTCCTCTCATACCCTATATCAATGTGTTTTCACGCTGCTCTCATACCTTCCCCTATATCGCTGTGTTTTCGCACACCTCTCATGGCTTCCCGACTATCACCGTGTATTCATGCACATTTCATAGCTTTCCCTATATCGCTGTGTTTTCTCGCACCTCTCATACCTTCCCCTATATCGATGTATTTTTGCGCACATCTCATAACGTCCCCTATATCGCTGTGTATTCGCGCACCTCCCATATCATCCCCTATGTCACTGGGCCTTCGCGCACCTCTCATGCATTCCCGTATATCGCTGTGTTTTTGCGCTCCTCTCATAACTTCCCCAATTTCACTGTGTTTTCACGCAGCTCTCATACTTTCCCCTGTATCGCTGTGTTTTCGCACACCTCTCATGGCTTCCCGACTATCGCCGTGTTTTCACGCACCTCTCATACCTTCCCAAATATCGCCCTGTTTTCGCGCACCTCCCATTCCTTCACCTATATCGCTGTTTTCGTGCACCTCTCATACCTTCTCCTATATCGCTGTGCCTTCGCGTACCTCTCATACCTTCCCCTATATCGCCATGTTAACATGCACCTCTGATAACTTCCCCTATATCGCCCTGTTTTCGCACTCCTCTCATACCTTCCCCTATATCAATGTGTTTTCTCGCTGCTCTCATACCTTCCCCTATATCGCTGTGTTTTCGCACACCTCTCATGGCTTACCGACTATCGCCGTGAATTCATGCACATCTCATAGCTTTCCCTATATCGCTGTGTTCTCGCGCACCTCTCATAACTTCCCCATATCGATGTATTTTTGCGCACATCTCATAACGTCCCCTATATCGCTGTGTATTCGCGCAACTCCCATACCATCCCCTATATCACTGTGCCTTCGCACACCTCTCATGCATTCCCATATATCGCTGTGTTTTCGGGCTCCTCTCATACCTTCCCCAATATCACTGCGTTTTCACGCAGCTCTCATACCTTCCCCTATATCGCTGTGTTTTCACGCACCTCCCATAGCTTCGCCTACATCGCTGTTTTCGTGCACCTCTCATACCTTCCCCTATATCGATCTATTTTTGCGCACATCTCCTACCTTCCCCTATATCGCTATGTATTCGCGCACCTCCCATACCACCCCCTACATCACTGTGCCTTCGCGCACCTCTCATGCATTCCCGTATACCGGTGTGTTTTTTCACACCTCTCATACCTTCCCCAATATAACCGTGGTTTCATGCACATCTCATAACATCCCCAATTTCGCTGGGTTTTCACGCACCTCTCATAACCTCCACTATATCGCCCTGTTTTCGTGCTCCTCTCATATCTTCCCCTATATCGCTGTGTTTTCGCACACCTCTCATGGCTTCCCGACTATCACCGTGTATTGATGCACATCTCATACCTTCCCCTATATCGCTGTGCTTTCACGCACCTCCCATAGCTTCGCCTACATCGTTGTTTTCGCGCACCTCTCATAATTTCACCCATATTGCCGTGTTCTCGCACACCTCTCATATGTTCCCCTATATCACTGTGTTTTCGCGCACGTCCAATAGCGTCCCCATATCCCTGTGTTTTCACGCACCTCTCATGTCTTCACCGATGTCGCTGTGTTTCCGCGCCTCTCATTACTTCCCCTATATCTCTCTGTGTTCTTGCACATCTGATACAGTTCCCTGTATCAACGTGTTTTCGCGCACCTCTCATAATTTCACCTATATTGCCGTGTTCTCGCACACCTCTCATATCTTCCCCTATATCACTGTGTTTTCGCACACGTCCAATAGCGTCCCCTTTATCGCTGTTTTCACGCACCTCTCATGTCTTCCCCTATATCGCTGTGTATTTGCGCACCTCCCATAGCATCCACTATATCGCTGTGCCTTCGTGCACCTCTCATACCTTCCCCTATATCGCCGTTTTCGCGCACCTCCGATTCCTTCCCCTAAATCGCTGTGTTTTCCTGCACCTTTCATACCTTCCCCTATATTGACATGTTTTCATGCACATCTCATCACGTCCCCTATATCGCTGTGTATTCACGCACCTCTCATAGCATCCCCTATATCGCTGTGAGTTGCGCACCTCTCATAGATTCCCCTATATCGCTGTCTTTTCGCGCACATCCCATAGATTCACCTTTATCCCTGTGTTATTGCTCACCTCTCATAGGTTCCCCTATATCGCCGTGCTTTCGCGCACCTCTCATGTCTTCACCTAGATTGCTATGTTTTCGCTCCTCTCAATACTTCCCCTATATCGCTGTGTTTTCTCGCACATCTGATACATTTTGCCGTATCGCCGTGTTTTCGCACACCTCTCATAATTTCCCCTATATCACCGTGTTCTCGCACACCTCTCATACCTTCCCCATATCACTGTGTTTTCGCGCACGTCCCATTGCGTCCCCTATATCGCTGTGTTTTCGCACACCTCTCATAGCTTCCCCTATATCGCCCAGTTTTCGTACACATCCCATAGCTTCCACTATATTGCCCTGTTTTCGCACACTTCTCATGTATTCCACTACATAGCTGTGTTTTCTGGCACCTCTGATGCATTCCCCTGTAACGCCAAGTTTTCGCGCAACTCTCATACCTCCCCCTATATCGCCATGTTTTTATGCACATCTCATACTGTCTCCTATATCGCTGTGTTTTCTTGCACCTCCCATAGCATCCCCTATATCGCTGTGCCTTCGTGCACCTCTCATACCTTCCCCTATATCGCCGTTTTCGCGCACCTCCGATTCCTTCCCCTAAATCGCTGTGTTTTCCTGCACCTTTCATACCTTCCCCTATATTGACATGTTTTCATGCACATCTCATCACGTCCCCTATATCGCTGTGTATTCACGCACCTCTCATAGCATCCCCTATATCGCTGTGAGTTGCGCACCTCTCATAGATTCCCCTATATCGCTGTCTTTTCGCGCACATCCCATAGATTCACCTTTATCCCTGTGTTATTGCTCACCTCTCATAGGTTCCCCTATATCGCCGTGCTTTCGCGCACCTCTCATGTCTTCACCTAGATTGCTATGTTTTCGCTCCTCTCAATACTTCCCCTATATCGCTGTGTTTTCTCGCACATCTGATACATTTTGCCGTATCGCCGTGTTTTCGCACACCTCTCATAATTTCCCCTATATCACCGTGTTCTCGCACACCTCTCATACCTTCCCCATATCACTGTGTTTTCGCGCACGTCCCATTGCGTCCCCTATATCGCTGTGTTTTCGCACACCTCTCATAGCTTCCCCTATATCGCCCAGTTTTCGTACACATCCCATAGCTTCCACTATATTGCCCTGTTTTCGCACACTTCTCATGTATTCCACTACATAGCTGTGTTTTCTGGCACCTCTGATGCATTCCCCTGTAACGCCAAGTTTTCGCGCAACTCTCATACCTCCCCCTATATCGCCATGTTTTTATGCACATCTCATACTGTCTCCTATATCGCTGTGTTTTCTTGCACCTCCCATAGCATCCCCTATATCGCTGTGCCTTCGTGCACCTCTCATACCTTCCCCTATATCGCTGTGTTTTCACGCACCTCTCTTAACGTCCCCTTTATCGCTGTGTTTTCTCGAACCTCTGATACATTCCTCTGTATCGCCGTGGTTTCGCGCACATCCCATAGGTTCCACTATATTGCCCTCTTTTTGCGCACCTCTCATGTCTTCCCCTATATCACGGTGTTTTGGCGCACCTCTCATAGCATCCCCTATATCGCTGTGCATTCGCGCACCTCTCATAACTTCCCCTATATCGCCCTGTTTTCGCGCACCTCCCATACCTTCCCCAATATCGCCGTGTTTTCGTGCACCTCTCATAATTTCTCCCATATCGCCGTATTTTTGCGTACCTCTCATGGCTTCCCCAATATCGCCGCGTTTTCATGCACATCCCTTAACGTCCCATATATCGCTGTGTATTAGCGCAACTGCCATAGCATCTCCTATATCGCTGTGCCTTCGCGCATCTCTCATACCTTCCCCCATGTCGCCCTGTTTTCACACAGCTCCCATACCGTCCCCTATATCGCTGTATTTTTGCACACCTCTCATGGCTTCTCCAATATCGCCGTGTTTTCAAGCACATCTCATAAAGTCTCCTACATCTGTGTGTATTCACGCACCTCCCATAGCATCCTCTATATCGCTGTGCCTTCGCGCATTGCTCATACCTTCCCCTATGTCGCCCTGTTTCCCGTGCACCTCCCATGGCTTCGCCTACATCGCTGTGTTTTTGCGCACCTCTCATACCTTCCCCTATATCGCCGTGTTTTCGCGCACCTCTCATTTCTTCACCTATATCACTATGTTTCCGCTCCTCTCATTACTTCCCCTATATAGCTCTGTGTTCTTGCACTTCTGTTACAGTTCCCTGTATCAACGTGTTTTCGCGCACCTCTCATAATTTCACCTATATCGCCGTGTTCTCGCACACCTCTCATATCTTCCCCTATATCACTGTGTTTTCGTGCACGTACAAAAGCGTCCCCTATATCACTCTGTTTTCACGCACCTCTCATGTCTTCCCCTATATCACTGTATTTTCGTGCATCTCCCATACCATCCCCTATATTGCTGTGTTTCGCACACGTCTCATACCTTTCCCTATATCGCTCTGTTTTCGAGCACCTCCCATACCTTCCCCTATATCGCCGTGTTTTCGTGCACCTCTCATTTCTTCACCTATATCACTATGTTTCCGCTCCTCTCATTACTTCCCCTATATCGTTCTGTGTTCTTGCACTTCTGTTACAGTTCCCTGTATCAACGTGTTTTCGCGCACCTCTCATAATTTCACCTATATCGCCGTGTTCTCGCACACCTCTCATATCTTCCCCTATATCACTGTGTTTTCGTGCACGTACAAAAGCGTCCCCTATATCACTCTGTTTTCACGCACCTCTCATGTCTTCCCCTATATCACTGTATTTTCGTGCATCTCCCATACCATCCCCTATATTGCTGTGTTTCGCACACGTCTCATACCTTTCCCTATATCGCTCTGTTTTCGAGCACCTCCCATACCTTCCCCTATATCGCCGTGTTTTCGTGCACCTCTCATTTCTTCACCTATATCACTATGTTTCCGCTCCTCTCATTACTTCCCCTATATCGTTCTGTGTTCTTGCACTTCTGTTACAGTTCCCTGTATCAACGTGTTTTCGCGCACCTCTCATAATTTCACCTATATCGCCGTGTTCTCGCACACCTCTCATATCTTCCCCTATATCACTGTGTTTTCGCGCACGTACAAAAGCGTCCCCTATATCACTCTGTTTTCACGCACCTCTCATGTCTTCCCCTATATCACTGTATTTTCGTGCATCTCCCATACCATCCCCTATATTGCTGTGTTTCGCACACGTCTCATACCTTTCCCTATATCGCTCTGTTTTCGAGCACCTCCCATACCTTCCCCTATATCGCTGTGTTTTCGTGTACCTCTCATACTCCCCTTATATCGCTGTGTTTTCACGCACCTCTCATAACTTCCCCTGTATTGCTGTAATTTTGCGCACCTCTCATAACTTCCCCTATATTGCCGTGTTTTTATGCACATCTCATAACGTCCCCTATATTGCTGTGTATTCGCGCACATCCCATAGCATCCCTTATAATGCTGTGCCTTCGCGCACCTCTCATACATTCCCCTATATCGCCCCGTTTACGCGCACCTTCCATATCTTCCCCTATATCGCAGTGTTTTCATGCACCTCTCATACCTCCCCCTATATCGCTGAGTTTTCACACACCTCTCATAACTTCTCCTATATCGCTGTGTTTTTGTGCACCTCTCATAACTTCCCTAATATCAGTGCGTTTTCATGCACATCTCATCACGTCCCCTATATCGTTGTGTTTTCATGCACCTCTCATACCTCCCCCTATATCGCTGTGCCTTGCGCACCTCTCATACCTTCCCCTATACAGCTGTCTTTTCGCGCACATCCCATAGATTCACCTTTATCGCTGTGTTATTGCTCACCTCTCATAGTTTCCCCTATATCGCCGTGTTTTTGCGCACCTCTCATAACTTACCCTATATCGCCGTGTTGTTATGCACATCTCATAACGTCCTCTATATCGCTGTGTATTCGCGACACCTCCCCATAGCATCCCTTATGTCACAGTGCCTTCACGCACCTCTCATACCTTCCCAAATATCGCCCTGTTTTCGCGCACCTCCCATTCCTTCACCTATATCGCTATTTTCGTGCACCTCTCATACCTTCTCCTATGTCGCTGTGTCTTCGCGCACCTCTCATACCTTCCCCTATATCGCCGTGTTTTCATGCAGATCTCATAACGTCCCGTATATCGCTAGGTTTTCACGCACCTTTCATAACTTCCTCTATATCGCCCTGTTTTCGCACTCCTCTCATACCTTCCCCTATATCAATGTGTTTTCACGCTGCTCTC